>NC_134359.1:48425496-48622996 GCF_048569485.1 Anomaloglossus baeobatrachus
GGCAAAGATTAAGAAACCACTGCACAATTTTATAAAAATCATCTTCTCTACATGTCTGACTTCCATTCCAGAGTCAGTTGAATTCCATCCAGAATACACCTCATTCTACTTAATGTGTTTCTGATTAGGTGATCACCTGAACCAAATCTTATTTAACGAGGGAAAGCATAAAAAAACACTGCTGTGGTGTTCACAATCCTCTTGCAACAGGAGAAGCTGGATGGCAAAACAAGTGCTAGTAATATCCCAAAAGTAATAGGAATGAAAAAATAACTTTTTACCATGCTAAAGGAGTTGAAAAGAAAAGTCTTGAGTGAGGAGAAGAAGGGCTCAATTCTGGCTTTACTAGTAGAGGGATACAGTGAGCATCATGTTGCCTCCATCCTTAAAATTTCTAAGACAGCAGTCCATTATAACAAGGTCTAGCAGCAGACATTGTGGCAACACAGCTACAGGCCGGCAGAGGGCGAAAGCGATTCTCCACTGACCGGGATGACCGTCATCCTTTTCAAATGTCACTCAGCAACCACAGGATGACATCAAGTGACCTACAAAAGGAATGGCAAATAATACCGTAATTACAGTTCGTAACAGGCTCCTTGAGGCAGGGCTCAAGTCATGTAAAGCTAGAAAAAAGCCTTTCATCAATGAGAAGCAAAGGAGAGCGAGGCTGAAGTTTGTCAAAGACCATAAGGATTGGACCATAGAAGACTAGAGTAAGGTAATCTTCTCTGATGAATCTAATTTTCAGCTTTGCCCAACACCTCATCGTCTAATCATTAGACGGAGACCTGGAGAGGCGTACAAGCCACAGTGTCTTGCACCCACTATGAAATTTGGTGGAGGATCGGTGATGATCTGGTGATGCTTCAGCAAGGCTGGAATTGGGAAGATTAAACTTTGCGTAGGACGTATGAATCAAGCTGCATACAAGGGTATCTTGGAAAAACAGTTGCTTCCTTCTGCTCAGGCAATATTCCCCAACTCTGAGGACTGTTTTCTCCAGCAGGACAAGGCACCATGCCACACAGCTAGGTCAATCAATGTGTGGATGAAGGACCACCACATCAAAACCCTGTCATGGCCAGCCCAAGCTCCAGACCTGAACCCCTTTGAAAACCTTTGCAATGTAATCAAGAGGAAGATGGATAGTCACAAGCCATCAAACAAAGAAGAACTGCTTACATGTTTGCACCAGGAATGCCATAAGGTCACCCAAAAGCAGTGTGAAAGACTGGTGGAAAGCGGCCAAGACGCATGAAAGCTGGGATTAAAAATCGGGGTTATTCCACAAAATATTGATTTCTGAACTCTTCCTGAGGTAAAACATTATTAGTATTGATGTTTCTAAATGATTATGAACTTGTTTTCTTTGCATTATTTGAGGTGTGAAGGCACTGTGCACTTTTTCGTTATTTTGACCATTTATCATTTTCAGAAAATAAATACAAAATTTATTGCCTGGAAATTCGGAGACGTTGTCAGTAGTTTATAGAATAAAAGAACAATTTATATTTTACTCAAAAATGTACCTATAAAGAGAAAAATCAGAAAAGCTAAAAATTTTGCAGTGGATTCTTAATTTTTGCCAGAGCTGTATATGTACACAATAGGAAAGCTAATGCACACCATATAATTTTAATTTCTTTGGCCAGTAAAAAACAATGTTTAATCCCCTTTTGCATCCACATCATTGTTGAATGGGTTGTTTCTTCTGGTCATCCGCTATTTCTGATACAGATGCTATAAAGACCTACCGTCCTTACTTCCTAAATGTAAGTTTATATGGCACCTATTGAAATGAATAGCTAGCCACATGGCCACACAAATTCATATAGTGCAAGAGCTGTCAATTACAGGAGATCTCCACCCTGGTTTACAGAGGTTTATTCAAGGTCCATTGCCTATGGCAGCGCTTGAACAAGGGTGTAAAAAGAAAGATATAAAATAAATGCAAGCCAGGACATAATCCATCAATGTCAGGATGTTGTGTGCAGTGGCGTCTGGCATGGGCTGTATTGGGGTTACTCAGAGGCATATCTAAAAGTTCATCTCAAGGGGCGATACATTTGAGATTGCCCCTAACCAGGTAACCATGATTAGCACTATGTTGGCAAACCCTGATTGTGGGTATATAATGGAATCTCAGCACAGATGACAGCACTGTTACTGAAAGTAATTCTGCACACCAAAGATGAACACTGATATTTCCGCCGTATGGTGACCATAGAGTGGTGGATACCAGTCATGGAGAACATCTAAGAGATTATAGTTATAGATAGGGACTTACAGCTGACGTTCTTTCTGATGGAGTCGTGCACTTTTCCCGTCTTTTCCATCTAACTCAGACCAACATAACAACTTCTATGACCACAAATCGCCTGCAGACTTTACAAGAAAGTCACATTAGAGTTCTCATATTTCTAACACTGTCCCTATCTATTCCCAATCTGCACAAACTTCCCATCCTTGGCACCCCAATACAGAGCCACTACTGCCGTATGTGACCCCATTACTGCATCTGCTGTGTGGTACAATAACAGTGCTCTTCCCCCTGCCCTGGGGTGGACATGTCATTAGTGCAACCTGTGCAGTCACCAAGGGAACCCAAGAGGTACGGGGGCCCCTTCCACATGCAACGCAGGTGAAATTGTAAACTATGTGTCCAAAGAACACACATTAGAGTATTTTAAGTGTCCAACACAATTTTATTAGGTAATTACAAAATCAAAAAAACATTAAAAGGTAATATATACCACAACTGTGACCCACATCGCAGGTCACAGTGAAAAAGGTGAGGCAAGTACAAGGAGTAATGACTCCACATGGGTGGGAGCCAAGACGATGGGCTTGGGCTGTGGACGGTACTAATTCTGCCATTGTATATCCCGGTATGTAGATGTGAAGCCCCACAGTTGTTGTGTCGGTGCATTACCTTCAGGGACTCCACTCAGCTGGATCTGGTCACAGGTAGGAGATCTTCTTCTTGTCATGACGCCACTCTCAGTATTGCGGCCAGTAGGGACCGCCACTGCAGGTTGAGGGTCGCCTGGGGCTGATGGTATGTGCAGTTAGTTGGGATAGCCTCCTGAGAGTGAGGCAAGCCCCAGGGCCCGATGTAGGTGCGTAGTACCACAAGGCGCAGAATAACTCCACACAGGCAGAATGTCTTTCAGGGTTTTTACTCACTTCAGGTGGCAGGGTGAGTAACCCGGGCGTAGCTGGGATGAACCAGGCGGGAACCAGGTGTCCTTCAGGCTGACTTGTGAGGGTGACTACTAACTCGCCTTCCTTAGCCCTTTTTGGTTTGGGGTGACCCCGACTTTTAGTCCCTATGGGGGTCACCCAGGGAAGTTGCTGAAGCCTCACTCCCCTTCGTTTGCCGTGTGCTTGTTGCCTGGGCCAGATCACTCCAGCTTCTTGCCTCCTGTGAGCTATGGGCCCTAACTGTGGCTACGTGGCTGCGGCTTTTTGTGGTGTTGTGGCGTGGGCTTTGAGAGCCCCACACCGGCAGGTTTAGCAAAAGAAAGCTGGATCTATCTCCGCTTCGGGATCTGCCGCCCGTTTGGGCCTGGTACTCTCTAGCAGTCTCCTTACTTCCCACTCCGTGCTCTCTCTTTAGCTGAAGATGGATTTCGGGTAGCACTCCTAGTTGACCGTTCTCCCCCGTCAGTAGCCACTGCGCGGGCGCTGTTAGACAGCAACAGCCCCACAGGTCTGCTCCTCACTGAGCCCTATGGAGTTCTGCTCTAACTGACTCACTGCCCCTCCTCTCCTGTTCTTGCCTACGCCACCTAGCAACCAGACTCTCTTACCACACCCCTTGAGAGGAGATGGAGGCTTTTGGCCCCCTCCACTATTCCAGTGAAGGTCAAGGCTTTTCCCCCTCCTGGGATCCCCAGGGGTCCTCTCATGGGTACATGTGTGAGAGCTGATCACTATGCGCCTGTGTTCCACACCCCTGTCAGCCTTCTGGATTACCTGTATTGTACTGTCCCCAGCATGGGTGCAGTACTCAGTGGTGCCTGACCAGGTCAGGGGCGCCACATTCCCCCTTAGTTATCACCAGCACGTCCTCGGGCTGCAAGACAACATTTTAAAATGCATAAAACAGTAAAACATGTTAAAACATTTAAAAGCACCAGGTACCATACATCACCACCCTCCACCCACAAGTCCGTTAACCCACCCAAAACCCTCTCACGTTGGCCGCGGCTTCAGCCACTTCTGGCAGGATGTAGAGGCGGCTTTCATGGGCTGGTGGTTTCAGGGTATACCTGGCTTGGTGGATCCGCGCCTTCAGCCTCTTCTGGCAGGATGCAGAGGCGGCCTCCACAGTTGGTGCTGACCAGGTACCCTCTTTGTGGTGGAGAGCCAGGCCCCATAAACAGGCATGCTCTCTGGTCGCAGGTGAGCCAAGGCCCTATATACGGACGGGCTCCTCCTGGTTGCAGACGAGCCAAGCCCCTAAACAGGCTGACTCTGGTGGTGGTGGTGCCCTCTGGTGTAACTATTTACACTGCGAGAGTTTGTGGCTATAGCCAGTTCATAGCCTTAAGGTTTATGGTTTTCTCACAATAGTTTTTGTGGGCACATGCTTAAACGTAAACGTTGCAAAACAAACTTTTCAAACTGGTCAAAACAGTAACTTCTCTTCTTACTTTACTTTTACTCCTCCATACCAGGGCTTGGGCCTGTTGGGCTGCGGCACCTGCTGCTTTCTTGCTCTTTGTCGTCGTCTGAGGTAGTTTCATCTGTAGGTTCCTTGTCTTTTCTTTCTTGATCTTCATCTGTTTCCTTTGCTGCATCTGTTTCTCTTTCCTGTAGCATGGGGTGGCTGTAAGGTTTGCTGGTACATAGTGCTACGTCAAGCGCGTACAGTCCTCCCTCGCCTTGATGCATGGTAAACTGTACTGAATCCCCCATCTTTAGGTTTCTGCCAGGGTGTCCTCTAGGCAGATGAGCGCTCACATCTCTTCGGTTGACAAATATCCCTTCCTTCACACCAGGTGCTACAATGAATCCATATCCACTTTTCAAATTGAAATCCTCCACTACTCCTCTGCAAAGGGGTCCTCTAACCTGGGCTTTGGCTCTTCTCAGGAACCTTTTCTCCTGTAGGTCTCTGGCCGTGACTTCTCTCTGCTCTGGAGACTGTGGTGCAGGGGACAGCGTTGTTCTGTTGCGACGCCTTGTCTTGCGGGCTGGGTTCTGCTGGGCTGTTACCTCAATGCCTGCAGGGCCCCAGGTGAGGTTTCTGGGCTGATCTTCGTCAGCAGACGGTGTCAAGTCCTCCTCATCCCAACGGGAATAGGGTAACATCTCCGGCTCTGAGTATTGCTCCACTGCCGGTGGCTCCTGAGTCAGCTCCTCAGCTTCCTGGCCTCCTCTCCCCCTTAGTTCTTCTTGGCACTCCTTTGGTGGCAGTGCTGGGGATGGGCTTTCTTCAGCAGGCCCAGGCGGGGGACTCTTTGGCGTGGTTGCTGCAGGGGTTGCTGGAATCCTCTTGGGGGTATGCGGAGGGAGCATGTACCGGTCCACCAACCATTGTGGAAACTTGGCCTCCATGTCAGCCTTCAGCTGCCAGTATGCGGGGTCCTCCCCCAGCGTGGGCTTTCCAGCAGGGACCTCTTTGGACTGGGGAGCGGTGTCTGCTCTGGCCTTGCAGGCCGGGGAAAATGGTGATGCCATCTCTTGGCGGGCCGCGCCCTGTATGGCGGCGGCCTGGTCTTGGCGGGCCGCGCTCGGCATGGCGGCGGCCTGGTCTTGGCGGGCCGCGCCCTGTATGGCGGCGGCCTGGTCTTGGCGGGCCGCGCCCTGTATGGCGGCGGCCTGGTCTTGGCGGGCCGCGCCCTGTATGGCGGCGGCCTGGTCTAGGCGGGCCGCGCCCTGTATGGCGGCGGCCTGGATCGGCGTCGCAGCTGCGATGGGATCTGTGCAGGCTGGGCTGGGCGTCGCTGCAGGGACCGGGTCTTGGTGGGCCGAGCAGGGCATCGCTGCGGCGGCCGGGGCTTGGCGGGCCGAGCAGGGCATCGCTGCGGCGGCCGGGGCTTGGCGGGCCGAGCAGGGCATCGCTGCGGCGGCCTGGGCTTGGCGGGCCGAGCAGGGCATCGCTGCGGCGGCCTGGGCTTGGCGGGCCGCACCTGGCGTGGCTGCGGCCTGGCTCAGCGTCGCCGCGCCGGGCGCCTCTTCAGGGACCGCGGGCGTGGCAGCAGGGGTCGGGGCATCCGGGCCGGCAGGGGTAATACTGGACTCACCCATCGGTGGCAGCATCGGGGTCTGAGTCGTCGCCGTCCGGTCTGGCACTCGTCGTGCGGTTCCCCTCTCATAGGCCTGAACCGCGGCAGCCATCTCCAGAAGTTCCATGCGTTCTTCTCTGATCTGCTCCACGACCCGAGTCTCCAGTCGGTCGCAGAACTGGGCCAGCTCCCGATACCACCAGGCAGCGGAGCCCGGTTCTGGGTTTCTGCGGTCAGACGCCATTTCTTCTGCGCCGTCTTCTGCACGACTCTCCAGCTGTGGACTCGCCGTTGCCTCTAGTAGCAAGCTGTTCAGTTTCCGCTCTGCCTCTTTCAGCAGCTCCTCTCCCAGCAGCAGGCTTGTGGCTCCCTTTCTGTCCCGACGTCTCTGGACGCTTCCGCTTTCTTCATCAGCGAGGTCAGAACTCTGCAGGGGATCTCTGGGTAGCCACACCTCTTCGTGGGCGGTAACTTCTCCCAGCGCGGGCTGCTGTTGTTTTTCAGCGCGCTTTTCATGGTGGCAATATGGCGGCGCTTCCAATTTTCCAAGCGGACCGCCCAGGCACATGGTCACCTGTCTGAACAGGTCTAGTCCTTATCCTGTTCGTGACGCCAGATGTGAAGCCCCACAGTTGTTGTGTCGGTGCATTACCTTCAGGGACTCCACTCAGCTGGATCTGGTCACAGGTAGGAGATCTTCTTCTTGTCGTGACGCCACTCTCAGTATTGCGGCCAGTAGGGACCGCCACTGCAGGTTGAGGGTCGCCTGGGGCTGATGGTATGTGCAGTTAGTTGGGATAGCCTCCTGAGAGTGAGGCAAGCCCCAGGGCCCGATGTAGGTGCGTAGTACCACAAGGCGCAGAATAACTCCACACAGGCAGAATGTCTTTCAGGGTTTTTACTCACTTCAGGTGGCAGGGTGAGTAACCCGGGCGTAGCTGGGATGAACCAGGCGGGAACCAGGTGTCCTTCAGGCTGACTTGTGAGGGTGACTACTAACTCGCCTTCCTTAGCCCTTTTTGGTTTGGGGTGACCCCGACTTTTAGTCCCTATGGGGGTCACCCAGGGAAGTTGCTGAAGCCTCACTCCCCTTCGTTTGCCGTGTGCTTGTTGCCTGGGCCAGATCACTCCAGCTTCTTGCCTCCTGTGAGCTATGGGCCCTAACTGTGGCTACGTGGCTGCGGCTTTTTGTGGTGTTGTGGCGTGGGCTTTGAGAGCCCCACACCGGCAGGTTTAGCAAAAGAAAGCTGGATCTATCTCCGCTTCGGGATCTGCCGCCCGTTTGGGCCTGGTACTCTCTAGCAGTCTCCTTACTTCCCACTCCGTGCTCTCTCTTTAGCTGAAGATGGATTTCGGGTAGCACTCCTAGTTGACCGTTCTCCCCCGTCAGTAGCCACTGCGCGGGCGCTGTTAGACAGCAACAGCCCCACAGGTCTGCTCCTCACTGAGCCCTATGGAGTTCTGCTCTAACTGACTCACTGCCCCTCCTCTCCTGTTCTTGCCTACGCCACCTAGCAACCAGACTCTCTTACCACACCCCTTGAGAGGAGATGGAGGCTTTTGGCCCCCTCCACTATTCCAGTGAAGGTCAAGGCTTTTCCCCCTCCTGGGATCCCCAGGGGTCCTCTCATGGGTACATGTGTGAGAGCTGATCACTATGCGCCTGTGTTCCACACCCCTGTCAGCCTTCTGGATTACCTGAATTGTACTGTCCCCAGCATGGGTGCAGTACTCAGTGGTGCCTGACCAGGTCAGGGGCGCCACATATAGACTTGTCCCATGTACCATATTGTCCTATGTATTTTCTAGGGAAATTTTCCTGTTGTAATTCTGACACAGGGTAGTGACAGAGGTCACATGGGTACTGCATATCGTGTAGGGATCTACATCAGCGTGTATGGTAGTCTTATTATATAGATTATAGTCAGAGTGGGGCGATACATTATATTCTATTTACATGCTGAATTGAGCTATATGTTGTCCACTCTCACTGTTTATCTCTAAATACCATCGTCCTGGCCCCCACCCCTGTGGAGTCATTACTCCTTGTACTTGCCTCACCTTTTTCACTGTGACCTGCGATGTTGGTCACAGTTGTGGTATACATTACCTTTTAATGTTTTTTGGATTTTGTAACTACCTAATAAAATTGTGTTGGACATTTAAAATACTCTAATGTGTAGTTTTTGAACACATAGTTTCCTATTAATATACGGGAGTATGTCCTTGTATTAGGACATACATGTTGCCTATGAATAAAGAGTATTTTTGCCTCTCCGAAACGCATAAGGCGTAGCTGCACATGTATCCATGTTTTAAATTGTTGGAATAAATAGGATTTTTTTTCACTTCGGTGATGGATTTTGAAATTGTAAAATTGTCCCATAGAAAATATTATTGTTGTGTTCATGCACCCTAGAAAAGTGTCCACATTTTGCACCTAGAACGTAATAATGCCCCATGTGCTCCTCTGATGGTCACAACATTTTGAGTGCCCTCATAACAATGATCCTTCTTAAGTGCCTGTTGGCCAGGAAAGCACAGGTCACTGAGGGAGACTAAAAGTTCTTTAAAAACAGTTTTACGGAACAGAAATTTGGTGACAACTATATACATGAGGTAGTTAGCACATTTCTTCTCGCACATTCATCATCATAGAACATCTCTATACACATTCTATCCTCCTCCCTCACTTCACCAGTTTGAGTCTTTACTAGTCTTAGGCTATGTGCGCACTAGGCGTTTTTGCCGCGTTTTTAGCGGCGTTTTTTACCGCGTTTTTGTGCTGAAAACGCAGTGACATTGCTTCCCCAGCAATGTCAATGGGTTTTCAGAAGTGCTGTCCTCACACAGCGTTTTTTTTTAGCTGCGTTTTTGTGGTGACCACAAAAACGCAGCATGTCAATTATTTCTGCGTTTTCCACTGCGTTTTTCACTCATTGAATTCAATGAGATGTTAAAAACGCAATGAATAACGCATATAGCCGCGTTTCTATGACTAAAAACGCAGCTATACACGCAAGGGGTGGGCACTACAGTGACGTGTACAGGAAGAGGATTCCTTCTGTTGGTAAACACAGAAGCATGAATCCTCCCGGTACCGTCACCGCCGCTTCCATCTCCCGTCCTGTGCATGTCAGCTCCGTGCGGCGCCATGTCTGGGCGGGAGGTGGAGGCAGCGGCGAAAACCAAAGTGAACAGTAGAAAAAAAAAAAATGTCATATACTCACCTGTCCGCAGGGTCCCGGTGCCATGCCCGCTCCCATCTCCTCCCGGTCCCGCCGCTCTGGCTGTGTGCAGTCTCCCCGGCCGGCAGGACCTTGCTTGCAGGACCTGGCGCTGATCACCTGATGCAGTCACCTGACGCATCAGCTGATCGCGGTGTCGCCGGCTTTTTCGCGCCCGGCCGGCTATCAGCTGATCCTGCCGTCAGGGGACTTCATCAGCTGATTACCGGCAGCTCCGGCAGCGATCGTATAGGATCAGACTCCTGTCCAATCGATCGCTCCAGGAGCTGCCGGTAATCACCACAGCACATAAGTGAGTATTATTTTTTTTTTTTTTTTTCTACTGATGCATCAGCTGATTGTATAATCGGCTTTTATACAATCAGCTGATGTGTGATGCGATTCAGGCACTTGATCCTGACACATCATCTGATCGCTTTGCCTTCCAGCAAACCGATCAGATGATATTGGATCCTGATTGGACGGCGCGGGACCCTGACCCAGGATTACTGCGGAGGGGGGTTTATTTCAATAAAGATGGAGTCACTAATTGTGTTGTGTTTTATTTCTAATAAAAATATTTTTCTGTGTGTTGTGTTTTTTTTTTATCATTACTAGAAATTCATGGTGGCCATGTCTAATATTGGCGTGACACCATGAATTTCGGGCTTAGGGCTAGCTGATAATATACAGCTAGCCCTAACTCCATTATTACCTAGCTAGCCACCCGTCACCAGGGCAGCTAGAAGAGTTGGATACAGCGCCAGAAGATGGCGCTTCTATGAAAGCGCCATTTTCTGGGGTGGCTGCGGGACTGCAATTCACAGCGGGGGTGCCCAGAAAGCATGGGCACCCTGCACTGTGGATTCCAATCCCCAGCTGCCTAGTTGTACCCGGCTGGACTCAAAAATTGGGCGAAGCTCACGTCATTTTTTTTTAAAATTATTTCATGAAATTCATGAAATAATTTTAAAAAAAAGGGCTTCCCTATATTTTTGGTTCCCAGCCGGGTACAAATAGGCAGCTGGGGGTTGGGGGCAGCCCGTACCTGCCTGCTGTACCCGGCTAGCATACAAAAATATGGCGAAGCCCATGTCATTTTTTTTTTCTTTTTGGGCAAAAAACTGCATACAGTCCTGGATGGAGGATGCTGAGCCTTGTAGTTCTGCAGCTGCTGTCTGCTCTCCTGCATACACTAGTGAATGGAGGATGCTGAGACTTGTAGTTCTGCAGCTGCTGTCTGCTCTCCTCCATACACTAGTGAATGGAGGATGCTGAGACTTGTAGTTCTGCAGCTGCTGTCTGCTCTCCTGCATACACTAGTGAATGGAGGATGCTGAGACTTGTAGTTCTGCAGCTGCTGTCTGCTCTCCTCCATACACTAGTGAATGGAGGATGCTGAGACTTGTAGTTCTGCAGCTGCTGTCTGCTCTCCTGCTTACACTAGTGAATGGAGGATGCTGAGACTTGTAGTTCTGCAGCTGCTGTCTGCTCTCCTGCATACACTAGTTCTGCAGCTGTCTGCTCTCCTGCATACAATGAACATTTTGAAGAAGGAAATGACATCAGACCTTTTTTTTTTTTTTTTTTTCATCAACAATCTTTAATGGCATTGTGCACTGATTAAAAACGCAGTGAGCAAAAACGCAGCAAAAAACGCACCAAATCGCGGCAAAAACGCATGCGTTTTTGCCGCGTTTTTTAGCCGCGGGTGCGTTTTTTAGACAAAAACGCACATAAAAACGCAGCGTGAAAAAAACGCCTAGTGCGCACATAGCCTTACTTGTTTCTCCACAACCCAGCCTAGCACCATATTACTGTCCATGAAAGTCATTTTTTTCCTCTTAAATCTTCCACGTCTTCTTCCTCTTTTGGCAGTATAGCAGAACTGAGCCTTATGTTCTGTTACGCTTATGGAACTCCTGCCTGAGGCACTCACTTTATTTCATGTCCTGATCCATCCTGAACCAGGACATATCTCTCTTTCTCTTCCAGTCTGTCCTCTGGTCAATTTGTAGACCTTTGCTCTGTATCTTGGTCAGCTTTCTTTCTCTTTTGCATCAGGATCTCGCTATCCTCTGCTCTGGTCTCCTCTCTCATCAAGGGCATCCTTGTAATGCAGCTCGGCAGACAATTAAGACCTAAGGTCTGTCTGTCACATGTTGGGCTCTATCTGATATTTTCCACAGGAAACGGTCACTGTCCCTTTGCACTAGCCCTTCCCACTGTGGACTAGTCCCAACTCTTAACTATCTCTTTCCCTACAGGCTGGCAACCACATATAACACACTTCACATTATACATTACATACAATACAATAACACAGGATATAAGACACATTACACTTAAAACCATAGCATGATTGGCGTCTTCAAGGGGGAACTGGAAGCATGTCCATCTACTTACACCTTTATCAAGATAGATGTGTGAAGGCAACTTAGCTGCCTTGGAGTTGCAATTATCAGCATGGGACAGTCCAGAACTGAGATACCAGAGTCGGGTTGCCAGAACCAGTGTCAAGATACCAGATGCGAGTGGCCAAAACCAGAACTAAGAGACCAGAGATGATAGGCACTTGATTATGAGATTTCTGTGGGAGCATTTGCTGCTGGGTCTTAGGAGACCTAGAAAGCTCTGCTGGTTAAATTTCCCCTGTAACTGGGGCTAATATACCTGCCCAAGTTACAAAGGAAATAGGATCAAAATAAAAATATTTAAATATTGAAATACCAGTCCAAAGGTTCTTTGTGATTTAATGAGAGGCAAAAAGATTCAAAATAAATGAAAAATAATTGAAAAGAACAGGTACTACATAGATTTATTATTAATAAATAAAGATGGCACTGTCAATCAAAATCGCTGTTGCTAGCAATACCCCCATAAAAAAACTTGTCCGATATATAAAACTAATACCGGACAACAAACATTTTGCTTCCTGATCACTAGAGTTGAGCGCGGTTCGAGGTTCTCCAGTTCGCGGCTTGAGTGATTTTGGGGGCTGTTCTAGATCGAACTAGAACTCGAGCTTTTTGATAAAAGCTCGATAGTTCTAGATACGTTCGAGAACGGTTCTAGCAGCAAAAAAACAGCTAATTCCTAGCTGGCTTTCCACTGTAATAGTGTAAGTCACTCTGTGACTCACACTATTATGACATTTCAGTGTATAGTGTGCGGGAAATGCGCATCAGATCAGATCACTGCTGTATGGATAATGGCGATCGCCATTTTTTTTTTTTTTCCTTGTCTTCCTTCCCTAAGCGCGCGCGTGTAGTGGGGCGGGCCAGCATGTCAGCCAATCCCAGACACACACACAGCTAAGTGGACTTTTAGCCAGAGAAGCAATGGCATGTGTGATAGGATGTCCATGTCACATGTCCCTGCATTATAAAAACGGACATTTTCCTCCAGCACGCCATTATCTGCCTTCTGCGTCCTTGGAGTCAGACATCACTGACGCAGCTCTTATCGCCGATACTGCTGTGTACGCTCTATACACAGCGCTGTACAGCATAGGGATAGCACTTTCTATCAGTCCTTTTAAGGGCTCATACCGGCAGGGTCAGAGCCATAGGTGACAGGTCCTAAAAACAGAGTTTAACAGCTACACAAGATGACAGCGTCTGTGTAGCTAAGGTCAGGGATTTCCTCGCTGCATTTCCCCATTAGGAGGGATAGAAAGGCAGGCTTCCATTCCTCTACCCAGAGACCCACAACCCTGCCACTGTACCCTCCTGCCCTTTACACACTCCAACTCATTGTTACTAAGCCATTATACTAGCAAACACTGAGTGAACTTAGTGTCATCCTAAACGTGGCTATTGGACTTCTGTATAGTCCCACTAGTGCAAAGATATTTGCAGCACCTCTGCCTGCATTGCACACTCAAACTCATTGTTACTAAGCCATTATACTAGCAAACACTGAGTGAACCTAGTGGCATCCTAAACGTGGCTATTGGACTTCTGTATAGTCCCACTAGTGCACAGATATTTGCAGCACGTCTGCCTGCATTGCACACTCAAACTCATTATAACTAAGCCATTATACTAGCAAACACTGAGGAAACTTAGTGGCATCCTAAAAGTGGCTGTTGGACTTCTGTATTGTCCCACTAGCGCAAAGATATTTGCAGCACGTCTGCCTGCATTGCACACTCAAACTCATTGTTACTAAGCCATTATACTAGCAAACACTGAGTGAACTTAGTGGCATCCTAAACGTGGCTATTGGACTTCTGTATAGTCCCACTAGTGCAAAGATATTTGCAGCACGTCTGCCTGCATTGCACACTCAAACTCATTGTAGCTAAGCCATTATACTAGCAAACACTGAGTGAACTTAGTGGCATCCTAAACGTGGCTATTGGACTTCTGTATAGTCCCACTAGTGCAAAGATATTTGCAGCACGTCTGCCTGCATTGCACACTCAAACTCATTGTTACTAAGCCATTATACTAGCAAACACTGAGTGAACTTAGTGGCATCCTAAACGTGGCTGTTGGACTTCAGTATTGTCCCACTGGTGCCAAGCTATTTGTAGCACCTGTGCAGGACACCCTCCTGCTCTGTTTTTAATAAGCTATAATGATAGCAAAAAATACTGCCATTTAGTGGTATCATAGAACTGGATGTTGTATTTCATTATTGTCCCACTGGTGCCAAGCTATTTCTAGCACCTCTGCATGACACCCTCATGCACATTTTGCTACGCTAATGTTATAGCAAACTCATGGAATTCATTGCTGCATTTGATCATTCGGAGGGATAGAAAGTGAGGCTTTTTTTAGCTTTTCCTTCTGTTCATAGACAGCATCTCCAAGTCCACACCCGAAGAGCAATTTCTCCTCCACGTGTAAGTGTGGAGAGGCAGCTAGTGCGCATGCGTGTGCCGATTTACCCCAGCTGCAGCCTAACTACAGTGTTTCGCCTAGTGAGTATGCTCAGCCTGACTGTGCCATTCCTGAGGCTAAGTCTTCATTTCGGGCTACAGCGCATGCTCCCACACTTAGTGTGAAAAGCCTCTTTGCACAGGTACTTGGATTCCGTGCCAGGTCTAAGTCCTGTTTTGTGCCGAGACACCATGCTAAAGCTGATAGTCTTTTTTCAGAGACTCTATTTCATGCAACTGAGCATGCTCAGGCACTTACTGCATCAGAAACTAGGTCCGGTAATGAACTCTTTGGCCCTGCCCCTGATGTGGGGGGCCCATATAGACCACAGGGCATCAGGTGTCCTGACGATGAGGCCAGGCCACTCCCAAATGGCTTGCAGAGGCCCGCCCCTATGACTTGTCACCTCATTATTGATGGACAGACGATGACTGGTGAGGTGTTTGGGTCATGGCAGCCATGAGGTCATCATTGAAGTTGCGGTTCCAAATAGGACGCTAGTTATGCCACTCATGACGTGTAACTCTGCTTTTGTCTCCAGGAGGTGCATTGTGGTCCACCCTGGTTTGGGGCGGACCCAGGTTATAGAAGGGGCTGGAGACAACAAGGAGGTGCGCAGTCTTCTATTATGCTCCGAAAGAGCACACCTCCATGTGTTGAACCCATTGCAGCTTTAGGCCAGAGGTAGGCAGGGATAGGGCATCGATGCAGGCCGCCACCACAGTTGGTAACGCAGAACGGTTAAGACCAGCTCCTGTCCTACAAGTCCTGCTTGTGCAGCCCAGTGGCATTAACAGGCCTGCTGCTGCTGATGCGCCTGCTGTCCACAGGTGTGGCCCCAATGCACACGGTCAGCGTACTAAATGGCCCCTGTGATGTTAACAGGGAGTTCCTGGGCTGGGTGGGCGTGTGGACCCTGTGACGCTAACAGGGCTCCCAGTCTCAAGACCCGAGAGGCGTCTAACTCGGTTCAGGCAACTATTAGTTTCATAGCCACACAGATCTGTATCCTCCACCTAACCTTCCATTTGCCAACCTCTCCTTTTCCATCTGGGAGCACGGTGGACACTGACTGCTGATGGGGATATATACCTTTCTCTTTCTTTTCTTATTAATTTTCGTTATATAGCGGTAACATAGTATATACTACCTTATCCAAATCTGCCAGTCCCACCGTAACAGATGGTGTTTCTTCATCAAATGTTACTTTTGCTTAACCACCAAACCCACGGACAAAAACTTTTTTCCCCTTTCCAACACACCTGTTCCCCTTTCCACCGGCATTTGTCCTTTTTCAACTCATTTGGTATATGACCAAAAGTGCAACTCTGCAGGGACACCGTACTCAACGCCATCTCAGCCCAGCAGCCAGCCCTCGGTCCCTCAGATATGGACAAGTAAAAGACCATTTCCTCCTATCCATGACAAAGCGTTGAGATTCACTCTGTGCAGCACTGGTGTTTACTGGAAAAGCAGATCTAAGAATCCGTACCACCTTCTGCAGATAATCCTGTATACGTGCGTCCCTTTCTATGGCTGGAATTATTTCGCCAAATTTTGTCTTGTACCGGGGATCTAACAGTGTGGCAACCCAGTAGTTAGCATTACTTCAAATTCGTACAATCTGAGGGTCATGTTGTAGGTAGTGCAGCAAGAAGGCGCTCATGTGTCTTGTGCATCCAGGAGGACCAAGTCCTTGGTTTGTTGGTGGCAGAGAGGTGAGAATCGTGCCTCCTTCCTCTGCCCTCTCCCCCCAACCTCGCACAACCGAAATGTGAGCAAGCTCTCACTCATCTGCTGAGTCTTCCATGCCCATCGCAAGTTCGTCCTCCATTTCTTCATGGGCTCCTGCACCTTCCTCAACAATTTTTGCTGATACTATGCGCCCTTGATAATCCCTATCCCCCACCATGACTGCCGCCTAGGTGCCGCTCAACGTATGGACCTTGTACATCTTATTATCCCTTCTGCATATGACTCCTCCTGTACTTCCTCCCCTTCCTCTTGGACCAACACCTGACTCCGAATAATGCTTACAGTGTGCTCCATCTTGTAGATGACCAGAATTGTCACGCTGAGAATGACATTGCCAGTGCTAAACATCTTCGTCGACATTTGTAAACTGTGTAGAAGGGTGCATAGGTCCTTGATCTGACACCACTCCAGCAGCGTGATCTGCACCGCCTCTGGATCAAGTTAGCCCAGGGTATACATCATACCGTATTTCAGCAGGGCTCTGCGGTGCTGCCACAGACGCTACAACATGTGCAGATTCCAATTCCTGCGTGTCGGAACATCGCATTTCCGGCATTTAACCGCCAGACCCTAAGACTTCAGGAGCGATGAAAGTTGTTGAGCTGCTGGGTGCGAAGGATGAAAGTGAGCACATAGCAGCGTGCCCGCTGCACAAGGCCATGTAGGCCGGGATGGTATTTTAAAAATTGCTGGAGAATCAGATTCAACACGTGAGCCATACAAGGCACGTGTGTCACATTGCCCTGACGAAGGGCCGCAGACAGGTTTGCATCATTGCCGCACACGGCTGTTAAGTCACCAACGTAGTCCACTCAATCAATTTGTACTCCGGTCGCCAGGTGAAAACGTGTTCCTTTCGTGCATAGTGCTGATGATGGGAAAGGAGTCGATGCCTGCGGCACAGTTGGACGCAGGTTATGCTCACCCACTGGGTTGCGTTACCTTGACAGATACAGAACCACATGCTGAATGTAGGTGGTGGGTATCTCACAGATGAAGTACCATCATTCAGCTACAACCAATGGGAAGACACCACACCCTTTTTTAGGCCCCTCCTGTCTGCAGACCACTGCCAGACAAAGCTATGAACCTTTTGTTACTGTTACCCCAGTTCAGTTTTATGAGTTTGTGTGCTTGTTACCTGACTACTTTTCCTGCTTGCTGTTTATGTACCTCGTTGGCCGATCTGCATTTCACCTCTGCTTGTTTTCTGATTAAGTCCTGGCCATCCCATTCTGGGCTTGGGCCTGTGTAATTCCAAATCACTGTATAGGGGTTAAAGGGTTTCAGGGTTCTGGGTGTCCAGCTTGGTGAGTGGCTTGCCTCTAGCCTATCCTTTACAGCCCATCTGAGTGTGTCGATCCAGGCAGGCGTTACACCGTGCCCTGGTCAGAAGGCCATGTAGGCCGGGATAGTGTTTTAAAAATTGTTGGACAACCAGTTTCAACACGTGAGCCATACAAGGCACGTGTGCCACATTGCCCTGAAGAAGGGTCGCAGACTGGTTTGCATCATTGTCGCACCCGACCTTCCCTGGCTGCTGGTTGAGTGGAGACAACCATTGATGAAACTCGGTCTCACTCTCCAGAGCTAACCGTCCACAATTCCTCAGCGCTGTCTCACATTTCCCCTACATTTCAAAGTAAACATTTGACCGCCTGATGGCCTTGAGCTCTGCTGCCAGCATAGTAAGGAGGTGTGTGGGATTCCTTGGGCGCAGTTACAAGGAAGGGTGGACTGACCACACAGGGTTTGGGCCGAGGTGGAGGACCCACACGAGGTTGAGGAGGCAGAAGCAGTGGAGGAACTTGTACATACAGAGGAAGGATTTACACACAAGTCGTGGGGACAACAAGACTTGTACAGCAAACCCTTCTCCATCTCTCACCATAGTTACCCAGTGCCCAGTCAGCAACATGTAACTCCCCTGTCCATGCTTACTGGTCCAAGTATCTGTGGTGAAATGCACCCTGTCACACACAGAGTTTCTCAAGGAATCGATGAGGTTGTGTGCGACCTACTGTGGTAGCGTGGGCACGCCTTTCTTGGAGAAGGAGTGACGACTGGCCATCGGCTCTTGGGGCACTGCAATGGGCATAAGGTCTCGAAAATCCTCGGTCTCAAAAGGGTGTAAAGGCAGCCTTTCTGTTGCCAACAAGTTGCAGATGATGAAACTTAACCTCTTAGGCATGTTATGCCCTTCGAAAATCATGTAAAACACAGCGAGGGGACTCCAACCACAGTCTCCCTCGTTTCCACTAATTGGGCCACACACACCCCACTTGACTGGCATCACTTGATCCCCCTTTTCAAAATGAAAAAGATGCTTTGCATGAAGCACTCTCAAAAATACGCGTGCCTTTCCCGTCCCCTGGCTGACCCAGGGAAAGAAAAGTCCTCTGAGAGCCATGACTTGTTCATCTTGGTTCTTTTAGAAACACAGCGAGGGGACTCCAACCACAGTCTCCCTCGTTGCCACTAATTGGGCCACACACACCCCACTTGACTGGCATCAGTTGACCCCCCTTTTGAAAAAGAAAAAGATGCTTTGCATGAAGCACTCTCAAAAATACGCGTGCCTTTCCCGTCCCCTGGCTGACCCAGGGCAAGAAAAGTCCTCTGAGAGCCATGACTTGTTCATCTTGGTTCTTTTAGAAACACAGCGAGGGGACTCCAACCACAGTCTCCCTCGTTAGCACTAATTGGGCCACACACACCCCACTTGACTGGCATCAGTTGACCCCCCTTTTGAAAAAGAAAAAGATGCTTTGCATGAAGCACTCTCAAAAATACGCGTGCCTTTCCCGTCCCCTGGCTGACCCAGGGGAAGAAAAGTCCTCTGAGAGCCATGACTTGTTCATCTTGGTTCTTTTAGAAACACAGCGAGGGGACTCCAACGACAGTCTCCCTCGTTGCCACTAATTGGGCCACACACACCCCACTTGACTGGCATCAGTTGACCCCCCTTTTGAAAAAGAAAAAGATGCTTTGCATGAAGCACTCTCAAAAATACGCGTGCCTTTCCCGTCCCCTGGCTGACCCAGGGGAAGAAAAGTCCTCTCAGAGCCATGACTTGTTCATCTTGGTTCTTTTAGAAACACAGCGAGGGGACTCCAACCACAGTCTCCCTCATTGCCACTAATTGGGCCACACACACCCCACTTGACTGGCATCAGTTGACCCCCCTTTTGAAAAAGAAAAAGATGCTTTGCATGAAGCACTCTCAAAAATACGCGTGCCTTTCCCATCCCCTGGCTGACCCAGGGGAAGAAAAGTCCTCTGAGAGCCATGACTTGTTCATCTTGATTCTTTTAGAAACACAGCGAGGGGACTCCAACCACAGTCTCCCTCATTGCCACTAATTGGGCCACACACACCCCACTTGACTGGCATCAGTTGACCCCCCTTTTCAAAAAGAAAAAGATGCTTTGCATGAAGCACTCTCAAAAATACGCGTGCCTTTCCCATCCCTTGGCTGACCCAGGGGAAGAAAAGTCCTCTGAGAGCCATGTCCACATTGTCAGTGGACAGACACGTGTGCTTATCTGTCAGCAGACCCCCAGCAGCACTGAAGACAGGTTCCGAGAGAACGCTGGCTGCAGGACACGACAAGATCCCCAAGGCGTACGTGGCAATCTCAGGCAATTTATCCAGATTGGAAGCCTAAAATGAGCAGGGCTCAAGTTGCACAGTAATGGCATCGATGTTTCCTTGCATATACTCATATATCTGTGTGTCCTCCTCTTTTTAATTGTCCAGCTCTTTTGTTTTCGCATGAGTATATGTCCTTGTCACTTTTCCATGTGTTTGTGTTGTGTTGTGAGTAGGTGTTTTTATGTGTTTGTGAATGCCTGCCATTGTTTCCTATGCAGTTCGAGTTCGGTTCGTCGAACGTTCGACGAACCGAACTCGAACGGGAGCTCGGTTCGGCGAACCGACCTCGAGCCGAACCGCGACCGGTTCGCTCATCTCTACTGATCACTTTTGGGTGTATCTTATGTAATTTAAACTGCTGATCATAAAAATCACCTTGACATTTTCCTTCAATGTACTGTTTTTCTGAAATCTTCTGATTGAGTGATTTTTTTTCATATCTTTAGGCTGTCCATGTATTGACCACGATATATGTGTTGTTATGTAATTTATAGGTAAGCAAAGGCATGAATTCCTTGCATTTCATTGAAGTTGCAAAACTTCAGTGGAATTGTTACAGCCTAGGCACACCTAAACATGTCGAGACATGTCTGGATGCTGCCTGAAGAGGCTACAGTATGATCTGACATAGCATCAAAGATACAGCATGACAGCTCTCATCTTGAAAGCCTATGAAGTGTACTTTGGATCCAAGATTGGAGTGCAAGACAAATCCTGGGCTCCTCCCATCTGATGTGCAAGATCTAATATTGATATTAAAGGTTCACTGAGAGGTTCTCACAAGTCAATGCTGTTTGTTGTTCCAATGATATTGCGAGAACAGAAGAATCATGTGACTGACTGTTACTTCTTTCTAACCAATTGACTATCCCAATTTGCCTTCAGCTATGAGACCAGTGCCACATGATGATACTTTTCCAGTAGAAAAGCCAACATAGACATGGCACATAGAGGATGAAGATGTTCCAGTTTATGGGTCAGAGATAGGGAATGATGCTGATTCAGACTTTGAGCCATGTGTGTTTGGTGAGCCACATCTTATAGCACAGCCAGAACTGAATGACTTGGCCCGGGACTTAAAGGGTGCTTTACACGCTGCGACATCGCTAGCGATTGCTACCGATGTCGAGCGCGATAGCACCCGCCCCCGTCGTATGTGAGACATCTGGTGATCGCTGCCGTAGCAAACATTATCGCTATGGCAGCGTCTCACGCACATACCTGTGCAGCGATGTCGCTGTGACCGCTGAACAATCCCTCCTTCAAGGGGGAGGTGCGTTCGGCGTCACAGCGACGTCACCGCGACATCACTAAGTGGCCATCCAATAGAAGTGGAGGGGCGGAGATGAGTTGGACGTAACATCCCACCCACCTCCTTCCTTCCGCATTGCCAGTGGATGCAGGTAAGGAGATGTTTGTCATTCCTGCAGTGTCACACATAGCAATGTATGCTGCCGCAGGAATGACAAACAACATTGTATCTGCAGCAGCAACGATATTAAGGAAAGGAGCGATGTGTCAACGATCACCGTTTTTGGATGATTTTGCGATCGTTGATCGTCGCTCCTTGGTGTCACACGCTGCAATGTCGCTACCGGTGCCGGATGTGCGTCTCTAACGACGTGACCCCGACGATATATCGGTAGCGATGTCGCAGCGTGTAAAGCACCCTTTAGAATTGTTAAAAGCAAATGCAGAATTACTGGCTTCAAGACTTCAAGAATGGCATTTGCTTTCACTTAATATAATAGTTTCTGTCTGTCAAAGCTGCAGACGACTTAACACAGTTTTTGAACAGGTTGCCAACCTGTGATTCTGCACTGACATTGAACAGTTGTTCACAGCTATCGGCTGAGTAGTGATAGGCAGACCTGAACCATAAATGTCCGAATCTACACAAGTTCAAAAGTACCCAAGCACTGACTCAGGCCCAGAGTTCTCAGGGAACGCTTGGTAATCATCTGCGTCTGGCAAATCAGGTAATTTTAAAAAAATAAAGGAAAAATAAAGAGAAAAAGGGGAAAGCATTGCTATGACACCCAGCACAGCTAAAGCATAAGATTACAGGCTGCAGCCCCTAGCTGTTTGCTTATCTTGGCTGTGTATCAAAATTAAAGGGTCCACATGTGGCTTTTTTAATTATTTAAATAATTTTTAAAACATGATGTGCGGTCCCCCCCATTTTAATTTCTAGCCATGATAAAGCCAACAGCTGGGGTTCTGGTATTCTCTGTCTGGGGAGACCCATGCTTATTGGGCCCCCCAGCCTTAAAATAGCAGCCTGCAGCCTCCCAGGATTGTCACTTCTATTAGATGCGACAAAGCTGGAACTTTACCTGACTCAACCCAATTGCCCTGGTGTGGTTGTAATCGGGTTAATAAGGGGTTAATGGCAGCTCAAGGTCCCACAATGATTCAAACTCTGTTACATTGCTGAAGTCACAGTGCGCGACACAGAACATGACCACCCCCTGTGGACTTTAGGCAGAGTCTTAGTGATGAGTGGTGACATCACTCAGCTTATTTGCGGTCACACCTGGAGGTTCCCATGGTCCTACACCTGTGACCGCAGGTATCTTGACCTCAGGTGACCTAATTGAACTGAGTGTTCTCACCTCAGATAAGGTCATTGAGTTCACAGACCTGCATCTCTTAGCAGAAAACCACATTTTGTTCCCAAGTGATGCAGATTTGGTTCCGAAATTTTTACAACATATTCCTGCACCCAATCTATACCTCCTGGTAAAAAAAAATTGCAAACAAAATTGCAATTTTGATGTGATACATAATGATGCAACTTTTTGCCAGGAGGTGTAGATTGGGTGCAGGAATATGTTGTAGATATATCAGCACCAAATCTGTATTCTTGCCAAAACATACACAATAATGGTTTTGACACAGTTTTGGTATTGGTTTTCTGCCAGGAGGTGCAAATGTGGTGCTGAAATCTGGTGCAGACATTTCACCACCAAATTTCCACCTCTTAACAGAAAACCACACTAAAATGACGTCCAAACCGTTTTTGAGCATTTTTTGTTCAAGAGATGCAGATTTGGTGCTGAAATTATTATACATATTGCTGAAACCAATCTACACCTCCTGGCAAAAAAATATATTTTACACCTATTAGGCAAATAAATAAATAATTAATTGAAAAAAAGGGCATGTGTTCCCCCCATTTTTGCTGACCAGCAAAGGTAAAGCAGACAGCTGTGGGCTGATAGCCTACAACTGCCCCAGAAGTGGAACATCACATTAGACATGCCATTTCTGGAGCTTTACAATAGCTCTTTGCGATTGCCCTGGTGCACTGGCAATCAGGGTAATGATTTTTAGGGTTGATGTCAACTGTGTTATATCAGAAGGCATCAAACCCTGGTGTTAGTAATGGAGAGGTGTCTATCAGACACCCCATTACTAAACCAGTAATCCAAGAAAAAACCACACACAAAAATTAATTTCATTAAACACTCTACAAAACTTTACTTTGTTTACCAGTTTATTTATTTCATTTTTTATTTAAAAAAAAAAAAACCTCATCTAATTTGATATGCTATTTCTGGGGTGGATGTGGGCTGATATTATTAGGCTGGGAAGGATCCAATAACCATGGACCTTCCCAGCCTGATAATATAAGCTCTCAACTGTCTACTTTACTTCGGGGTTTTTTTTTCAATTTACTTATTTATTTAATTAGTTGCTGTAAAATAATTCTATGTTTCTTTCTATCTTTTCACAACATTAACAAATAATAAACCCATTCATTTCAGTGCCATGCGTTTTTTACGGTGTGTGTCACACAGACGATACACTGATGACACATGGATGGTCAAAATGAAACAAGTGTGTTTTTTTAAACGGACTTGAGAAGGGGCCTTAAAAGTGTGTTTGTTGTAATTTAATCTGAACTGTTTTAATCTTCCATAGTAGGTTCAAAATATATCCTGCCATGGTAATATTGTTATAGTGTGAAATAATGGCCTTTATCAATATTTAGTGCTATACTGTACATCTTGGTTTACTCACTCACTATTGGTTGCACAAGATTCCTATTAGCTACAATAATTGGAAACAAAACCAGAAAAAAAAATCACAGTAACCACCACTTAAGGGGTTTTCTCATCAAATTGACCTTACATCCCACTGCACTTTCCTTACAGTTGAGATAATACCATCATCGGACAAGTTGTTGCAGGAAGTCCTACCACAAAATCAATCAAAATACTTCAGTCAACATAAACATCAGACGAACCCAAAAGCTTTTACATCACCGTGTCTTGCATGTGACTTCTGTCTTCAGTAGAATTCCTTGTTAACATTTGTATACATTGCAATAATAACAATTAAATGTTCTTAACCCTTTCAAACGTGTACTGCACATGTATGGCCCAAGTCGAAAGCGGTTGTATGGAGCCGGCTCACGGGGTGAGCTTGCCCAATACTCGTCAGGTAATGGCTGTGTATTGCAACCAGGATCTGCTGCTAACAATCGCAAGTAGAGTGAAGCTCCGACCACGATTGTTAACCTGTTAAGTCCCACTGTCAAACTCGGACAGCGCAATGTAACACATGCTGGCATGGGGGTGCACAATTTTAAATGCCCATCAGTGTGGCTGGGATGTGATCGCGAGTCTCTGATGGGTTGCTGTAACAGAAAGGGGTCTGCTGAAGACCTCCCTGCTTATCATAGCAGTGCTCCTTTGAAACTCTGCCTGTGGCTGGGCTTCAAAGGAGACTGTGATTTTCAGCATATGCAGCAATGCTCTATGTAGCACAAGCTATCAGATGATTGCAGCTTCAAGTCCCCCTAGGAGACTATTAGAAACAGTGAAAATAAACAAAAAGCTTTAAAAATATGAAAAAATAAAAAAACACATAAAAGTTTAAATCACCCCCCTCTTTTGCCCTATTAAAAATAACAATAATAATAATAATCATAATAATAATTACACATGTTGTATCACGACACTTATAAAAGTCAGCTCTATCAAAATATAAAATCATTAACTCGATCGGTAAACATTGTAAACCAAAAATTCAAGAATGCCAAAATTATGTTTTTTGATCACCTCAATACCACAAAATGCTGTAAGAAGCTATCAAAACATTATATCTATGTAAAATGTTATCAATTAAAAAGTTGCCTTGCCCAGCAAAACAAAAATAAGCCATCTCATGACTTCATCAACCAAAAAATGAAAACGTTAAAGGTCTTAGAAAATGTCAATACAACCCCCAAATTTTTTTTGCAAACTTATGATTTTTTTTCACCACTAAAAGAATTAAAAAAACTGGACATGTTTGGTATTGCTGTAAGCATACTGATGAGGAGAATCATATTGTGAGGTCATTTTTACCACAAAATATACAACGTAAAAACATTTTCTAAAAAGAAAGGTCAGAACTGTGGGGTTTTTTACAATTTCTCCCCATTTGGATTTTTTTCCCCATTTTCTAGTTCACAATGTAGTGTCATTCAATGGTATCATTCAAAAGTACATCTTGTCCTGCAAAAATACAAGCTCTCATATGTCTATATGGACAGAAAAATAAAAATGTTATTGCTATGGTAAGAAGGGGAGGAACCAACAAAAATACAAAAACTGAAATTGTTCCTGTCATGAAGGGGTTAAGAGAGTTGACCATAAATCTCAAAATACCTTTCTGGCAAATTATTTCTAATTAGCCAGCGGATTCTATTAGCTACAAATAGAATTTGATTCAAAACATACGTTCTCCAAAAAAGACATCGATTATGCTCATAGATTTCTTAAGATTCTAAAGCATAATAAATGGAGGTTTTGAAAGGGGTTAAAAATTCTAAAAAATTAAGACTCTAAAGCAAAATAAATGGAGGTTTTGGAAAGGGTAAAAAAAATTCTAAAAAAATAAGACTGAAGCAAAATAAATGGAGGTTTTGGAAGGGGTTAAAACATTCTAAAAAATAAAGACTCTAAAGCATAACAAATGGAGGTTTTGGAAGGGGTTAAAAAAATTCTATAAAAATTAAGACTCTAAAGCAAAATAAATGGAGGTTTTGGAAGGGGTCAAAAATTCTAAAAAAATTAAGACTCTAAAGCAAAATAAATGGAGGTTTTGGAAGGGGTAAAAAAAATTCCAAAAAATTAAGACTCTGAAGCAAAAAAAATGGAGGTTTTGGAAGGGGTTAAAAAATTCTAAAAATTAAGACTCTAAAGCATAATAAATGGAGGTTTTGTAAGGGGTTAAAAAATTCTAAAAAAAATTAAGACTCTAATAGTAAATGGAGGTTTTGGAAGGGGTTAAAAAAAATCTAAAAAAAATTAAGACTCTAAAGCAAAATAAATGGAGGTTTTGGAAGGGGTAAAAAAAATTCCAAAAAATTAAGACTCTGAAGCAAAAAAAATGGAGGTTTTGGAAGGGGTTAAAAAATTCTAAAAATTAAGACTCTAAAGCATAATAAATGGAGGTTTTGTAAGGGGTTAAAAAATTCTAAAAAAAATTAAGACTCTAATAGTAAATGGAGGTTTTGGAAGGGGTTAAAAAAAATCTAAAAAAAATTAAGACTCTAAAGCAAAATAAATGGGGGTTTTGGAAGGAGTTAAAATTTTTAAAAAAATGTATACTGACCGGTCTTAGACTGGCATAATTCAGTTTAGTTCATCAGGGATAGGATAAGCTTCCCTGTTGCACAAAGATAGTGTGCATCCATCTTTCTTATGTACAGCTCAGCTACAAAGTTGTTGGATGTACCATCAACTGGCATCGTAGGCAGCAACATACTACACCTATCCTGTGTCCTGCATTTGTAGTTTTCCCATAGCTATAGGCACTGCAGCTGCCTCTAAAGTGTATCTGTCACAGTCACCAGATTTCACAATATAAACAGGATCACTGGATGCTGAATTTCCTTTGAAAATCCATTTTAGAACTTCTGTATAATCCTTTATAATAGTTTAGTTCAAACTTCACCCCATAGCAGATGGAGAGGTCCTCAGTGTCCCTTCTTCCTCATCATGAGTTATTTCCATTGTACAGCTGCTCTTTTTAATAATAGGATTATAGATCCTTTAACTTTCAAAGAAAGTACACCAGCTTCATCAGGTCCAAAATATCTATTTATTAATGTCTACAGCTTGTACTGTGACATCTGATGACAGATTTGTTTAAATACAGGAATATTGTAGCTTATAGCACATATTAATTAATATAATCCTGTTTTTTCAAAACTTACAGAATAAGTGCAACACATTGAGCGAGTTTTAACTTCTAGAGATCAAGATAAGAATATTTCAATTTTATAATATTGATGGGTGAATAAATTATTGTTGATTTTTTGGTAATTTTTTAAACCTAGCATATTTCTACTATGTTTAGGTCAAATACTCTAAATGGGCTTTCACCATTTTACACAGTGCATGTGATTTTTCATCTAGAGAAGAGGGTGGCCAGACAAGCTTCCTTATAATTCCTTGCTGCCATTATATCATATGGTATAATGTAGACAAGCAGAATGGACTTAAGGGTGCTTTACACGCTGCGACATTGCTTGCGCGATAGCATCCGCCCCCGCCGTTCGTGCGACATTTGGTGATCGCTGCCGTAGCGAACATTATTGCTACGGCAGCGTCACACGCACATACCTTTTCAGCGACGTCGCTGTGACCGCCGAACAATCCCTCCTTCAAGGGGGAGGTGTGTTTGGCGTCATAGCGACGTCACTGCGGTGTCACTAAGCGGCCACCCAATAGCAGAGGAGGGGCGGAGATGAGCGGCTGGAACATGCCGCCCACCTCCTTCCTTCCTCATTGCCGGTGGACGGCAGGTAAGAAGATGTTCGTCGTTCCTGCGGTGTCACACATAGCGATGAGTGACACCGCAGGAACGACGAACAACCTCGCTACTGACCAGATGATTTTTGGTAAATGAACATCGTGTCACAGACCAACGATTTTTAACTCTTTTGCGATCGTTTAAGGTCTCTCAGAGGTGTCACACACTGTGATGTCATTAACGACGCCGGATGTGCGTCACAAACACCGTCACCCCAACGATATATCGTTAGCAATGTCGCAGCGTGTAAAGCACCCTTTAGGCTGTTTAAAAGCAGAGACAGGGAATGCAGCAGCCATTTTTGGGGAAAATCTGTATAGTGAGAGGATGTCACAGCTTAGTCATAGAGATAGGACGAGAAAGCAATAAAAAAACCTGAGAAACTATACAGATAGTATGTGAGAAAAGAAAAGAAAGATTTAAATAATAGGGACAGAGAGATAGGAATATCAATGTCTGCCTTCCTTCACTTCCTTCGGTTTCCTTCCACACTCCAAAGACAAACTGATAGGGAATTTAGATTGTGAGCCCCAATGGGGACAGTGTTGCTGATGTAAGTAAAGTGCTATGGAATTAATGGCGCATAAAAGTGCCATTAATTATTATTATTATTATTATTATTATTATTATTATTATTATTATTATTATTATTATAGTTATTATTATTATCATTATTATTATTATTATTATTATTATTATTATTATTATTATATATCTTTCCAGGATAATTGATAATTGGAGGCATTTTTCGAGTAATTTTGATTCTTGACAAATTTATTTACTTTGAAACAACATTCCCTGGAAAAATTTGGTGAAGTTCATGAATTTGAATTTCAAAAAAAATCACTTGTCTCTCCTTCATAATTATGGGCACAAAATAAATAAAAAATTGATAAAAATTGACAATATAACTTTTAATAGAAAATATTTCCTGCCACCAATTTCCCTTGGGTTATTATTAAGCAGATACAGTGGAACCTTGGATTAAGAGTAACTTGGTTTGAGAGCGTTTTGCAAAACAAGCAAAGCTTTTTCTAAATTTGTAACTTGGTTTAAGAGCAATCCTTTGCAATAAGAGCAAATTCCCATCGTGCACACTTCCGGTTCCGCCCTTTTACCGTGCTCTGACCAGCTATGGAGGTAATTTTCTGTCCATAAGTACTGTGTACAGTATACCATTGTAGTACAGTATATACTATATAGTATGTCTATCACTTTGCATTTGTTGATACAGTATTGTACTTTCTTACTGATAACCAGTGCAGCACATTACCTGTACCATACCTCCCGCACACCAACAATTCTATTGTAAGCTACCGTACAGTTTAATTTGTTTTACATGTGTTTTACTGCACAGTATTTTGTATTAGTGTACTGTAATGATTGTATACAGATACTGTACATTATTTTGTATTACTGTAATAAGTTTGTATAAATACAGTAAATATTTGTGGGTTGTGGAACGAATTGTCTGCGTTTCAATTATTTCCTATGGGAAAATTTGCTTTGATATAAGAGTAACTTGGTTTAAGAGCACACTCCCAGAACCAATTATGTTCATAATCCAAGGTTCCACTGTATGTGCGACTGAATAGTCACAAAATAACCACAAAATAAAGCTGCACTCTAGAATGCTAACATTGAATAAGGGACCTCTGGTAATGCATTACTGCTATAGGAATATTTGAAAAAAAAAAGATACTTAGCTTATGTATTGGCCAATGCATGTGAGCCCGATCACCACAGCAAGGTGATCTCAATATATACTGAATAGCCAGTCTGCCAATTACAAAACTGTATACCTCCACATAGAAGGTATACTATACATTTTTTCAGAATATCTTATCTAGTATTTGGTGAAGTTCATGAATTTGAATTTCAAAAAAATCCCTTGTCTCTACTCCATAATCATGGGCACAAAATAAATTAAAAAATGATAAAAATTGACAATATAACTTTTAATAGAAAAGTTCCTGCAACCGATTTCCCTTGGGTTATTATTAAGCAGATATGTGCGACTGAATAGCCACAGTATAATTACAAAATATTTACAGCTGCACTCTAGAATGCTAACAATGAATAAGGGACCTCTGGTATTGCATTACTGCTATAGGAATATTTGAAAAAAAAAAGATACTTAGCTTATGTATTGGCCAATGCATGTGAGCCCGATAACCACAGCAAGGTGATCTCAATATATACTGAATAGCCAGTCTGCCTATTACAAAACTGTATACCTCCATATAGAAGGTATACTATACATTCAGAATATCTTATCTAGTATTTGGGTATTCTTAAACTTAGGATGCGATAATGGAATTAGTAGCACAGCAAAAAGAAAGAGGAAGCCTTGGGAAAATTTCTCGAACACAATGTGATCATAGCCTTGTACAGGCAGATTCCCTCCATAGAATATCATTTTTAATTAATGATTTGTTGAAGATCTATTTAAAGCCATTTTCACTCCATCTTCCATCTGTGCTTTAGAATGAAGTTGAGTGTATAAAATAACAGAAAGTAATCTTAACAAATTCTTCATACTAAGGTCAACTTTACCAACAAATACAAGGTTTTTTGTGTAGCTAATTAAAATAATTAGAATTCATTAGACAAACGATGTCTTTATTTTCTTGTTTTCCCTTCTTCTTCATTACATAATATTTTAATTTTAATTATCAATTACGGGTAACTCACAACATAGTTAAAATGAAGCAATGTGCTTCTTAATCTTAAATTGACATTCATTTTTATGCATCAAAATGACATCAATTAACATGTTTGTGAAAATACAGTAAAGTAACTGAGATAATTAAGTATCACTATCATCTGCTGGCCAGTACCATTTATAGGAGCAAAAAATAGTTTCTGTTAAAAAGGAAACATATTTTCACCTCTCCACCCAGGAATGAAATTAATTCAACAAAATGTCATTCTCAAGTTAGACTATTTGAGTTCACTTCACTGCAGTCATTGAAACACCTTAGCACATCGAGCTTCATACTGAGCGATACCTTGAAAATAACAGAAAGGGAAAGTCTTTTGAGATGAAAAACATAACCAAAGAATGGAAAATGGTTTGTGTTAATCTGAAACTGGCTCTTAGGGGGCTCACTTCCCTGCAGTCATCGAGAAACAGTATTTTCGCAGTGGAGCTTCTGTAGAAATATACCTTAAAATGAAAGAGAGGAAAGAAACTTATTTTAGATGAGAAGGATGAAAGCAAAAGACAAGGCCTGAAGTGCTCTTTTATTTGGGCATTTTGAGACTTTCACTATTATTAAAACATTGGCCAAAAAGTCTATGTTCAAAAAGTAGGATGTATAAACCCAAGAATTGGTGCCACCAACATGTCCCGTCTTCATGAAGAATGTTCTTCGTATAAAGGAACAGCAAAATATATTTCCACTATATATTTTGCTGATTTTTTGCTCATTGTATTGTCATCTGATAATGAAAAAATACAAAACACTTTTAGTAACCAAGCCCAGATCTTGACATTGTTGTCTAACTTTAGATAGCCATATATTGCAACATGTCCATCCACAAATGATGGTGGTCTTCCCATCATTGGGACTACAGCAAATAAAGGATTTCCCCTCCATACTTCATAAACGATTATAAGGGATTTAATCCATAATTATTCAGGATGCAAGCAAAGAAAAATACCATCATTGGGACTAGAGATGAACGAATCTTTGGAGGTTCAATTTGGTGGCAGCAAATGAACCGAACCGCTACTGCTCTGAACTTTCCCCAAAGAGTTTCGGAATCACTGATTGGCAGTTTGGGTCTCCATCCACATAGAATCAGCCATAAGCAGATCACTTTCGGAAGAGGCTGGGCAAGATTTTTCAATTTTTTTTGTTACACACAACATTTAATCACTCTGTTGTTACTCCCAGTGTGAGCCATTCAAACACTGCAAGGACTGAGCACAGAGCATACCCAAGCACAACCTTAAATTTGCACGTAAAGCATCTGAACTCCAAACCCAAGTTCTGTTTTTTTAATTTTGTGTTCGGTTCGAAAACCATACCTCAGGTTCGATCATCTCTAATTTGGATCATTTGTAAGTAACCGGAAATGGAAGTAAAATCTATACCGATTACATTTCCAGTCTCACAAAGGTTAAGAAATAAAGCCACTTTAAAAGGGTTTTGTAGATGAAGATGTTCAAAATACTAGACATTAAATAGATAAATTAACTAAGAAATCTATTTTCAAGTTGGAAAAAGGATTACATTTTTCAAGATGAATAAACAGAACTGGAGACTTTGGCATCTAAATTTTTCATAGATATTAGATATAGATATTTTTCTGATCACTGATTTGGATAACATACTTGCGAATCTAATTTCAATCTTGCCCAATGACTGATATCAAGGTAAATATGATATACATTTTTGAAAAAACAAGTTTTTTGGTTATTTGCTAGAGTTTGTGTTAATTTAAGAGGTGTTAGGTTTGTTTTTCTGTTTGGAATTTGACAAAATACACTGTAGTCTAGGGATTGTAATACTTTAGAAGGTTTGTATTCATTTTGGGGTTCAAAAAAGAGTTACAGTGATGGCCAAAAGTGTTGGCACCCTTGAAATTGTTCCAGTAAATTATTGCAATTACACTTTTTTTACACGTTTATTTCCATTGTTTGTATTGCAACAACACAAAAAATGAGGGGAAAAAAGGGTAAATTGGACACAATTTCACACAAAACTACAAATATGGGCCAAACAAAAAAGTTATCCCCCGCAACTTAATATTTAGTTGCACACTCTTTGGAGTAAATAACTGCAATCAATCGCTTTCTATAACTGTCAACAACTTCTTACACCTCTCAACTGGAACTTGGACTCTTCTTTTGCAATCTGCTCCAGGTCTCTCATATTTTAAGGGCACCTTCTCCCATTAGCAATTAGGTGTTCAATGGGAGTTAGAGCCGGACTCATTGCTGGCCACTTAAAAACTCTTCAGCGCTTTGTTTCCATCCATTTCTGGGGGCTTCTTGAAATATATTTGGGGTCATTGTCCTGATTGAAAACCCGTGACCTAGGACGCAAACCCAACTTTCTGACACTGGGCACTATATTGCAACCCAAAATCCTATGATAATCTTCATATTTCATGATTCCTTGCACACAGTCTCAGTACAAAGTGCTAGAGGCAGCAAATTAACCTCGAAGCATTTTTGAGCCTCCACCACAGTTGACTGTATGTACTGTGTTCTTTCCTTTGTAGGCCTCATTCCATTTTTGATAAATAGTAGAATGATGTTTACCAAAAAGCTCTATCTTTGTCTCATCTGTCTACAAAATACTTTCCGAGAAGAATTTTGGCTTACTCGTGCACATTTTGGCAAACTGCAGTCTAGCTTTTTTATGTCTCTTTGTCAGCAGTGGGGTCCTCCTGGGTCTCCTCCATAGCATTTAATTCAAATATCGAAGGATAGTTTGTGTTAACACCAATACACCCTGAGCCTGCAGGACAGCTTACATTTTTGGAGATCTGGATTGGGGCTGCTTATCCACCATCCGGATAATCCTATAATCCTACAAACTTTCATTATTATGCTCAATTTGACTTTTTTTCTGTATTTTTTGTGTTGTTTCAATATACACAAAGGAAATAAACATGTCTATAACAAAACGTGCAATTGCAAAAATTTCCTGGGAGAAATAGTTCATTTTCTAGAACAATTTCAAGGTTACCAATACTTTTAGCCATGGCTGTATATGTACTATTAGAGGGGGAGTATTGGGGGTATGTCCTATATAAAAACCGAGAGCATAGGGTAAAAAAAAATTGTTCTCCACATGGTTAGTTGAATGAGACTTTCAGAATCAAATAACTTTGTTGGGAATCAAATGTCTCTTTAAAATCCACAAAATTCATCAGAATCGATCTTCTCTACTAGAGTTGAGCGCGGTTCGTGGTTCGTGGTTCTCCAGTTCGCGGCTCGAGTGATTTTGGGGCATGTTCTAGATCGAACTAGAACTCGAGCTTTTTGCAAAAGCTCGGTAGTTCTAGAAACGTTCGAGAACGGTTCTAGCAGCCAAAAAACAGCTAAATCATAGCTTGGTTTCTGCTGTAATAGTGTAAGTCACTCTGTGAATCAAACTATTATCACATTTCAGTGTATAGTGTGCGTGAACAGCGCCTTCAGATCACTGCTGTTTCTATAATGGCGATCGCCATTTTTTTTTTTTTTTTTTCTTGTCTTCCTTCCCTAAGTGCGCGCGTCTTGTGGGGCGGGCCAGCATGTCAGCCAATCCCAGACACACACACAGCTAAGTGGACTTTGAGCCAGAGAAGCAACGGCATGTGTGATAGGATCTGCATGTCACATGTCCCTGCATTATAAAACCGGACATTTTCTTCACGGACGCCATTATCTGCCTTCTGCGTCTTTGGTGTCAGACATCACTGTCGCAGCTCCGTCTTCCTGAGTCCTATAGCCGATACAGCTGTATGCGCTGCATACACAGCGTTAGACAGCTTAGGGAGAGCACTTTATAGCAGTCCTTTTAAGGGCTCCAACCGGCAGGGTCAGAGAGCCATAGGTGACAGGTCCTGCAAACAGCAACAGCGTCTGTGTAGCCCAGGTCAGGGATTTCCTACCTGCATTTCACCATTAGGAGGGAATAGAAAGGCAGGCTTCCATTCCTCTACCCAGAGCACCACAATCCTGCCACTGTACCCTCTTGTCCTCTGCACACTCCAACTGATAACTAAGCCATTATACTAGCAAACACTCAGTGTACCTAGTGGCATCCTATACGTGGCTATTGGACTTTGCTATAGTCCCACTAGTGCAAAGACATTTGCAGAGCGCGTCTGCCTGCGTTGCACACTACAACTCATTCTAACCAAGCCATTATACTAGCAAACACTCAGTGTACCTAGTGGCATCCTATACGTGGCTATTGGACTTTGCTATAGTCCCACTAGTGCAAAGACATTTGCAGAGCGCGTCTGCCTGCGTTGCACACTACAACTCATTCTAACCAAGCCATTATACTAGCAAACACTCAGTGTACCTAGTGGCATCCTATACGTGGCTATTGGACTTTGCTATAGTCCCACTAGTGCAAAGACATTTGCAGAGCGCGTCTGCCTGCGTTGCACACTACAACTCATTCTAACCAAGCCATTATACTAGCAAACACTCAGTGTACCTAGTGGCATCCTATACGTGGCTATTGGACTTTGCTATAGTCCCACTAGTGCAAAGACATTTGCAGAGCGCGTCTGCCTGCGTTGCACACTACAACTCATTCTAACCAAGCCATTATACTAGCAAACACTCAGTGTACCTAGTGGCATCCTATACGTGGCTATTGGACTTTGCTATAGTCCCACTAGTGCAAAGACATTTGCAGAGCGCGTCTGCCTGCGTTGCACACTACAACTCATTCTAACCAAGCCATTATACTAGCAAACACTCAGTGTACCTAGTGGCATCCTATACGTGGCTATTGGACTTTGCTATAGTCCCACTAGTGCAAAGACATTTGCAGAGCGCGTCTGCCTGCGTTGCACACTACAACTCATTCTAACCAAGCCATTATACTAGCAAACACTCAGTGTACCTAGTGGCATCCTATACGTGGCTATTGGACTTTGCTATAGTCCCACTAGTGCAAAGACATTTGCAGAGCGCGTCTGCCTGCGTTGCACACTACAACTCATTCTAACCAAGCCATTATACTAGCAAACACTCAGTGTACCTAGTGGCATCCTATACGTGGCTATTGGACTTTGCTATAGTCCCACTAGTGCAAAGACATTTGCAGAGCGCGTCTGCCTGCGTTGCACACTACAACTCATTCTAACCAAGCCATTATACTAGCAAACACTCAGTGTACCTAGTGGCATCCTATACGTGGCTATTGGACTTTGCTATAGTCCCACTAGTGCAAAGACATTTGCAGCACGTCTGCCTGCGTTGCACACTCCAACTAATTATAACTAAGTTGCATTGTCAGGGATATTTATTCTTTATTATTCTGCTGTTAATAAAGCTAGACCACCACTGCAATCTTCACCACCTCTCAATTTTTACTACCACATTTTCAGTCCACAATCTTGTCGCAATCAACATGAGTGGCAAAATGACAGATGCTGGTGGAAAGGGGAAGAGGCGTGGTGTAAAAGGCAAAAAAGGTTTTGTCCGTGGGGAAGGTGGCAAAGCTCCATTATCATCTGCTGAAGATAGACCATCTACCAGCAAAAGTAAGATGTCTACTACTTACCGTGGACAATCCGATGTGCTCCCTTTGTTACGGACACGAACAACAGGAACAAAGGTAGATGATGGGCAAAAAAGGAAAATGCTTGAATGGATCTCAAGTGGTCCAACAAGTGCCCTCTCTGCCATTTCAAGTACCGCATCCAAAAAACACCAGTCCTCTGAGTTGTCATCCCAATCAAACTTGCTTTCTCCCAGCTCTGAAGTCTCCATCAGCCCTGCACAGTATGGTGGAACTGAGATGGCTGAGTCTGCAGAGCTGTTCAGTCACACTATAGCCTGGGAATCAGAGGTCTGCTCCCAAGCTACAGTGAGTACAGAACAGGAAATGGTCTGCAGTGATGCCCAGAACCTTTGTGACTCAGATTCAGGCCGTGAGGACCAAGTTTCTGAGCATAATGTTGACCCTTTGTCACAAACTGTAACACCTGTGGTTATAGACAATGAGGAACATACTGATGAAGATGAGACGCAGATACCCGATTGGGATGACAACTTAAATATTCGTTCAGGGCAAGAAGAGGCTCGGTCTGAGGGGGAGGGGAGTGCAAACACAACAATTGATGATGACGTTCTAGATCCCACCTACTGTCAACCCCCAGTCAGGCACTCGAGGAGGTCAACAGAGGCGGTGGAGGAGGATGCAACCGACGACGAAGTTACCTTGCGCCTTCCTGGACAGAGTCGGAGCACTGGTAGCACGTCTACAACTGCATCCTCAGCCACCACTCTGCCTATGAGCATTATTCGTGGTGGATCAACAGGTCGCATGGCCTCTAAGCCTTGCCTAGCCTGGTCCTTTTTTCACATCGAAAAAGATCGCCCAACTCATGTGATATGTAACATTTGTCATGATTCTGTTAGTAGAGGTCAAAACCTCAGCAGTTTGACAACTTCTTCCATGAATCGTCACATGACTAAATATCATAAGTCCCGGTGGGAAGCTCACCGTGCTGCAATGCGGCCTAGTGGAGCGAACCATCCACCGCCCGCCCCTTCCACTGCATCCGCGCGCTCTTCATCTTCTAGGACTGTGGGGACAGCTGCCACACCTGTTTTTCCACGCAAAACTTCCACCACTGTAACCGCAACAGGCAGTTTGCTTGTAAGGTCGTCAGTTGGTTTGGAAGGGGAAACAAGTGAGTGTGTACAGCTCTCTCAGACATCGATAGCACCAACGTTGGATGAAGGCAACATCATGTCTCCGCCTGCACTTTCCTCACAAACCTGCATTTTTCCAGGGACACCCTACTCAACACCGTCTACACACAGCAGCCAGATCTCTGTCCCTCAGATGTGGTCAAATAAAAGGCCACTTCCTCCGACCCATGACAAAGCTAAGAGGTTGACTCTATCCCTCTGTAAGCTGTTGGCTACCGAAATGCTGCCTTTCCGCCTAGTGGACACACAGGATTTTAGAGACCTTATGTCTGTCGCTGTGCCCCAGTACCAGATGCCTAGTCGCCACTACTTCTCTAAGAAAGGTGTGCCCGCGCTACACCAGCATGTCGCACACAACATCACCGCTTCCTTGAGAAACTCTGTGTGTGAACGGGTGCATTTCACCACCGATACTTGGACCAGTAAGCATGGACAGGGACGTTACATGTCGCTGACTGGGCACTGGGTAACTATGGTGATAGATGGTGAAGGGTCTGCTGCACAAGTCTTGCCGTCCCCACGACTTGTGTGTCAATCCTCTGTCTGTCCAAGTTCCGCCACTGCTTCTGCATCCTCCACCTCATCTGGGTCCTCCACCTCCGCCCCAAGCCTGCCTGGTCAGGCCACCAGCGTTCTCACTGCGCAGAAGGAATCACGCACCCCTCATTACTATGCTGGCAGCAGAGCGCAACGGCATCAGGCGGTCTTTAGCTTGACATGTCTTGGTAATAAGAGTCACACAGCTGAGGAGTTGTGGTCAGCTTTGCGGTCCGAGTTTAATAAATGGTTGTCTCCACTCAAACTGCAGCCTGGTAAGGCCGTGTGCGACAATGCTGCAAACCTGGGTGCGGCACTTCGCCTGGGCAAGGTGACACACGTACCTTGTATGGCTCACGTGTTGAACCTTGTCGTGCAGCAATTTTTAACACACTATCCCGGCCTAGATGGCCTTCTGAACAGGGCACGAAAACTGTCAGCTCACTTCCGCCGTTCAAGCGCCGCAGCAGAGCGACTTGCATCGCTCCAGAAGTCTTTCGGCCTGCCGGTTCATCGCCTGAAATGCGATGTGGCGACACGCTGGAATTCAACTCTCCACATGTTACAGCGACTGTGGCAGCACCGCAGAGCCCTGGTGCAATACGTCATGACGTATAGCCTGGGCCAACGAGATGCAGAGGTGGGGCAGATCACCCTGATGGAGTGGTCTCAGATCAAGGACCTATGCACCCTTCTGCACAGTTTCGACATGGCGACGAATATGTTTAGCTCTGACAATGCCATTATCAGCATGACGATTCCAGTCATTTACATGCTGGAGCACACGCTAAACACTATTCGGAGTCAGGGGGTGGGACAACATGAAGGGGAGGAACTACAGGAGGATTCATATGCGCAAGGGACAACAACATCACGAAGGTCCAGACGTTCATCATCACCAACGCAGCAGGCATGGGACCATGGGGGACAGGGATCGACAAGGGCGCATAGTAGCATGCGAAATGTTGAGCAAGGTGCAGGAGAACATGAAGAAATGGAGGACGAACTGTCCATGGACATGGAAGACTCAGCGGATGAGGGAGACCTTGGTCAAATTTCAGTTGAAAGAGGTTGGGGTCAGATGTCAGAGGAAGAAAGAACGGGTAGCACCTCTATGCCACAAACACAGCATGGACTTGGTCCGCATGGCTGCGCAAGACACATGAGTGCCTTTTTGTTGCACTACCTCCAACATGACAGTCGTATTGTCAAAATTAGAAGTGATGATGACTACTGGATTGCCACACTATTAGATCCCCGGTACAAGTCCAAATTTTGTGACATAATTCCAGCCATAGAAAGGGACGCACGTATGCAGGAGTATCAGCAGAAGCTGTTACTAGATCTTAGCTCGGCTTTTCCACCAAACAACCGTGCAGGTGCAGGGAGTGAATCTCCCAGTTGTAACTTGACAAACATGGGACGGTCTCGTCATCTTCAACAGTCTACCCGTACCAGTAGGACCTTTTCTGGTGCCGGTAACAGCAATTTTATGGAATCTTTTCATAATTTTTTTAGACCCTCTTTTGCAAGGCCACCAGAGACAACAAGTCTGACACATACTCAACGGCTGGAGAGGATGATACAGGAGTATCTCCAAATGAACATCGATGCCATGACTGTGCAACTGGAGCCTTGCTCCTTTTGGGCTTCAAACATAGAAAAATGGCCAGAGCTCTCCAGTTACGCCTTGGAGATTTTGTCGTGTCCAGCTGCCAGCGTTGTCTCTGAACGTGTATTCAGTGCTGCTGGGTGTGTGCTGACAGATAAGCGCACGCGTCTGTCCAGTGACAATGTGGACAGACTGACGTTCATCAAAATGAACAAGTCATGGATCCAGAAGGAATTTACTACCCCTGTGTCATCCTGGGGAGAGTAAATGCTTGTGGATTTGGAATGTGCTTGATGCAAATCAAAACATCCTGTTTGCAACTAGGGCCCAAGTGCTGCCACTGATGTGGTGGGTGTCTGTGTGGCCCAATTTTTGGAAAAAAGGGAGACTCCGCTTGGAGTAACCCTTGCTTGCTGTGTTTTTAAAAGAAGCCAAGATGAACAGAGCTGGGATCAGGAAAGACTTTGCTACCTACCCCGGTGTCATCCTGGGGACGGCTAAGAATAGCGTATTTTTGAATGTGCTTGATGCAAATCAAAACATCCTGTTTGCAACTAGGGCCCAAGTGCTGCCACTGATGTGGTGGGTGTCTGTGTGGCCCAATTTTTGGAAAAAAGGGAGACTCCGCTTGGAGTAACCCTTGCTTGCAGTGTTTTTAAAAGAAGCCAAGATGAACAGAGCTGGGATCAGGAAAGACTTTGCTACCTACCCCGGTGTCATCCTGGGGACGGATAAGAATAGCGTATTTTTGAATGTGCTTGATGCAAATCAAAACATCCTGTTTGCAACTAGGGCCCAAGTGCTGCCACTGATGTGGTGGGTGTCTGTGTGGCCCAATTTTTGGAAAAAAGGGAGACTCCGCTTGGAGTAACCCTTGCTTGCTGTGTTTTTAAAAGAAGCCAAGATGAACAGAGCTGGGATCAGGAAAGACTTTGCTACCTACCCCGGTGTCATCCTGGGGACGGCTAAGAATAGCGTATTTTTGAATGTGCTTGATGCAAATCAAAACATCCTGTTTGCAACTAGGGCCCAAGTGCTGCCACTGATGTGGTGGGTGTCTGTGTGGCCCAATTTTTGGAAAAAAGGGAGACTCCGCTTGGAGTAACCCTTGCTTGCTGTGTTTTTAAAAGAAGCCAAGATGAACAGAGCTGGGATCAGGAAAGACTTTGCTACCTACCCCGGTGTCATCCTGGGGACGGATAAGAATAGCGTATTTTTGAATGTGCTTGATGCAAATCAAAACATCCTGTTTGCAACTAGGGCCCAAGTGCTGCCACTGATGTGGTGGGTGTCTGTGTGGCCCAATTTTTGGAAAAAAGGGAGACTCCGCTTGGAGTAACCCTTGCTTGCTGTGTTTTTAAAAGAAGCCAAGATGAACAGAGCTGGGATCAGGAAAGACTTTGCTACCTACCCCGGTGTCATCCTGGGGACGGCTAAGAATAGCGTATTTTTGAATGTGCTTGATGCAAATCAAAACATCCTGTTTGCAACTAGGGCCCAAGTGCTGCCACTGATGGGGTGGGTGTCTGTGTGGCCCAATTTTTGGAAAAAAGGGAGACTCCGCTTGGAGTAACCCTTGCTTGCTGTGTTTTTAAAAGAAGCCAAGATGAACAGAGCTGGGATCAGGAAAGACTTTGCTACCTACCCCGGTGTCATCCTGGGGACGGATAAGAATGGCGTATTTTTGAATGTGCTTGATGCAAATCTAGCTGTGAAGTGTACAACTGGGGCACAACTGCTGCCACTGAATGGGTGGGTGTGTGTGGGGCCCAATTTTTGGAAAAAAGGGGAGACTCCGCTTGGAGTAACCCTTGCTTACATTGTTTTTAAAAGAAGCCAAGATGAACAAGTCATGGGTCAGCAAAGACTTTGCTACCTACCCCAGTGTCATCCTGGGGACGGCTAAGAATAGCGTATTTTTGAATGTGCTTGATGCAAATCAAAACATCCTGTTTGCAACTAGGGCCCAAGTGCTGCCACTGATGGGGTGGGTGTCTGTGTGGCCCAATTTTTGGAAAAAAGGGAGACTCCGCTTGGAGTAACCCTTGCTTGCTGTGTTTTTAAAAGAAGCCAAGATGAACAGAGCTGGGATCAGGAAAGACTTTGCTACCTACCCCGGTGTCATCCTGGGGACGGCTAAGAATAGCGTATTTTTGAATGTGCTTGATGCAAATCAAAACATCCTGTTTGCAACTAGGGCCGAAGTGCTGCCACTGATGGGGTGGGTGTCTGTGTGGCCCAATTTTTGGAAAAAAGGGAGACTCCGCTTGGAGTAACCCTTGCTTGCTGTGTTTTTAAAAGAAGCCAAGATGAACAGAGCTGGGATCAGGAAAGACTTTGCTACCTACCCCGGTGTCATCCTGGGGACGGATAAGAATGGCGTATTTTTGAATGTGCTTGATGCAAATCTAGCTGTGAAGTGTACAACTGGGGCACAACTGCTGCCACTGAATGGGTGGGTGTGTGTGGGGCCCAATTTTTGGAAAAAAGGGGAGACTCCGCTTGGAGTAACCCTTGCTTACATTGTTTTTAAAAGAAGCCAAGATGAACAAGTCATGGGTCAGCAAAGACTTTGCTACCTACCCCAGTGTCATCCTGGGGACGGCTAAGAATAGCGTATTTTTGAATGTGCTTGATGCAAATCAAAACATCCTGTTTGCAACTAGGGCCCAAGTGCTGCCACTGATGGGGTGGGTGTCTGTGTGGCCCAATTTTTGGAAAAAAGGGAGACTCCGCTTGGAGTAACCCTTGCTTGCTGTGTTTTTAAAAGAAGCCAAGATGAACAGAGCTGGGATCAGGAAAGACTTTGCTACCTACCCCGGTGTCATCCTGGGGACGGATAAGAATGGCGTATTTTTGAATGTGCTTGATGCAAATCTAGCTGTGAAGTGTACAACTGGGGCACAACTGCTGCCACTGAATGGGTGGGTGTGTGTGGGGCCCAATTTTTGGAAAAAAGGGGAGACTCCGCTTGGAGTAACCCTTGCTTACATTGTTTTTAAAAGAAGCCAAGATGAACAAGTCATGGGTCAGCAAAGACTTTGCTACCTACCCCAGTGTCATCCTGGGGACGGCTAAGAATAGCGTATTTTTGAATGTGCTTGATGCAAATCAAAACATCCTGTTTGCAACTAGGGCCCAAGTGCTGCCACTGATGGGGTGGGTGTCTGTGTGGCCCAATTTTTGGAAAAAAGGGAGACTCCGCTTGGAGTAACCCTTGCTTGCTGTGTTTTTAAAAGAAGCCAAGATGAACAGAGCTGGGATCAGGAAAGACTTTGCTACCTACCCCGGTGTCATCCTGGGGACGGATAAGAATAGCGTATTTTTGAATGTGCTTGATGCAAATCAAAACATCCTGTTTGCAACTAGGGCCCAAGTGCTGCCACTGAATGGGTGGGTGTGTGTGGGGCCCAATTTTTGGAAAAAAGGGGAGACTCCGCTTGGAGTAACCCTTGCTTACATTGTTTTTAAAAGAAGCCAAGATGAACAAGTCATGGGTCAGCAAAGACTTTGCTACCTACCCCAGTGTCATCCTGGGGACGGCTAAGAATAGCGTATTTTTGAATGTGCTTGATGCAAATCAAAACATCCTGTTTGCAACTAGGGCCCAAGTGCTGCCACTGATGGGGTGGGTGTCTGTGTGGCCCAATTTTTGGAAAAAAGGGAGACTCCGCTTGGAGTAACCCTTGCTTGCTGTGTTTTTAAAAGAAGCCAAGATGAACAGAGCTGGGATCAGGAAAGACTTTGCTACCTACCCCGGTGTCATCCTGGGGACGGCTAAGAATAGCGTATTTTTGAATGTGCTTGATGCAAATCAAAACATCCTGTTTGCAACTAGGGCCGAAGTGCTGCCACTGATGGGGTGGGTGTCTGTGTGGCCCAATTTTTGGAAAAAAGGGAGACTCCGCTTGGAGTAACCCTTGCTTGCTGTGTTTTTAAAAGAAGCCAAGATGAACAGAGCTGGGATCAGGAAAGACTTTGCTACCTACCCCGGTGTCATCCTGGGGACGGATAAGAATGGCGTATTTTTGAATGTGCTTGATGCAAATCTAGCTGTGAAGTGTACAACTGGGGCACAACTGCTGCCACTGAATGGGTGGGTGTGTGTGGGGCCCAATTTTTGGAAAAAAGGGGAGACTCCGCTTGGAGTAACCCTTGCTTACATTGTTTTTAAAAGAAGCCAAGATGAACAAGTCATGGGTCAGCAAAGACTTTGCTACCTACCCCAGTGTCATCCTGGGGACGGCTAAGAATAGCGTATTTTTGAATGTGCTTGATGCAAATCAAAACATCCTGTTTGCAACTAGGGCCGAAGTGCTGCCACTGATGGGGTGGGTGTCTGTGTGGCCCAATTTTTGGAAAAAAGGGAGACTCCGCTTGGAGTAACCCTTGCTTGCTGTGTTTTTAAAAGAAGCCAAGATGAACAGAGCTGGGATCAGGAAAGACTTTGCTACCTACCCCGGTGTCATCCTGGGGACGGATAAGAATGGCGTATTTTTGAATGTGCTTGATGCAAATCTAGCTGTGAAGTGTACAACTGGGGCACAACTGCTGCCACTGAAGGGGTGGGTGTGTGGGGCCCAATTTTTGGAAAAAAGGGAGACTCCGCTTGGAGTCACCTTGCGGTGTTTTACATGACTTTAGAAGGGCGTGCCATGCCTATATCTGTGTGTCCTCCTCTTTTTCCTTGTCCAGCTGTTTTGTTTTCGCATGAGTACATGTCCTTGTCACTTTCCCATGTGTTTGTGTTGTGTTGTGAGTTGTTTGTCACCTTTTGGACACCTTTGAGGGTGTTTTCTAGGTGTTTTACTGTGTTTGTGATTGCCTGCCATTGTTTCCTATGGGCTCGAGTTCGGTTCGTCGAACGTTCGACGAGCCGAACTCGAGCCAGACCCCCCGTTCGGCGAACCGCCTCGAGCCGAACCGGGACCGGTTCGCTCATCTCTATTCTCTACTAAGTAATTGCAGCAAATTTTCACCTTTCACTTGAAGAGGCTGAACTGTAAAGTCAGACCCATAAACTCATTTATTTAGAGATGAGCAAATTGATTTGTAAATAATCAAAATCTTCTATAAGACTGTTCTACATCCAAATTGGTTCAGAGTCAAAAGCAGTTGAACTCAACCAATTTTATGTTGTTAAAAATGAATATGATGCCTAAATTTGCTGATTGGCTCTAATTTTCAAGATCCAGAGGAGGGTGTAATTACTTATGACACCTTTCATGCAGGCTTATAGAAAAATTCAGTCTTTATTATGTCATCATTATTATTGCATTGTTAGTAGCTAAGAAAAAAAGGAGCCAGCACGATCTGAAATTGGCATGCATCATATAAAAAGGGAAAATTCACAGATTTATTCCAACTGTACTATAATAAAAAAAAATGAGATTTTTAGCAAATAATTGATCAATTCTTTGAGCCACCCCTGCCAACGTCACGGCAAATCTCAATAGGGGGGTCCTAACCTATATTACGTATTTCATGTGCTCCATTATGGTTCTGCTTTTAACTTTATCTAGGAGGCCGCATGGCACATGAAATACAGAATATAGAGTAGGACCCCCCTATTGAGATTTGCCGTGACGTTGGCAGGGGTGGCTCAAAGAATTGATCAATTATTTGCTAAAAATATCATTTATATTACAGTACAGTTGGAATAAATCTGTGAATTTGCACTTTTTATATGATGCATGCCATTTTCAGATCGTGCTGGCTCCCCTCTCTCATTGTTAGTAGCTAGTCTATTACACCATCTATTTAGTCTATTAAGCCTCCAGTATTCTATCATCTTAGGGTGAGCAATCAAAAAATGCCAACTCAGCTCCGATGAAGTAATCCTAATTTCATTTGCATCACTTATTTTTATAAATGCTCTCTGTGTAAGGTATACAGTTTTAGGATTTCTTAGCTTAGTTTCTTAGCATATTGTCATGTTTCTATATGTTTTCTTAAGATATGCATTAACAAAGTTGATCGTTTTTGCTACATAGGCGGAGAAGTCACTTTTGCGTCACAAGGGTGAAAATTGACTATCATTATAAGGAAAGCCTACAAACTTGGTTGGGCTTCATACATATGCTGCAATTGATGTGCATCATATCATATTCAGTGGTTACATGGGAAGAGGCAAGCTATGCCTTTTGCAATCCCAATGATCTGGAGAGAACCAACTGATCACACTATGAGTTGGTATTTCTGCATGGTGACCCCCATTAGGAAAGAAGTTTCAATGAAGAAGAAGTGGACTTTAGAGTATCCAAACATTCCATCCGTAACACACCCAGGACCACATTCAGAAGAACTGCCAGTTCCAAAAACATCAGAAATTATTTTAGTCAAGTCAAGTGATGAAGAAGAGGGTGCTTGAGTCATGAAGTATTCTCCTCTTATGACCCAGACTTTCTGTCAGCAACCTCAACTGAATCGCACCTTATAGCACAAAGTGAACTGAACAATCCTTTAGAGACTTGGATCTGCCCAAGAGTAAAGGCTGCTTTACACGCTACGACTTTGATAAAGCGATCTCGTTGGGGTCACGGAATTTGTGACGCATATCAGGCCGCTTTAGCGATGTTGTTGCTGTGACACCTATGAGCGATTTTGCATCGTCGCAAAAACGTGCAAAATCGCTCATCGGTGACATGGGGGTACATTCTCGAATATCGTTGCTGCTGCAGTAACGATGTAGTTCGTCGTTCCTGCGGCAGCACACATCGCTCCGTGCGACACCGCAGGAACGACGAACCTCTCCTTACCTGTGTTCCGCCCGCAATGAGGAAGGAAGGAGGTGGGCGGGATGTTACGTCTCGCTCATCTCCGCCCCTCCGCTTCTATTGGGCGGCCGCTTAGTGATGTCGCTGTGACGCCGCACGGACCGCCCCCTTAGAAAGAAGGCGCTTCGCCGGTCACACCGACGTCGCTAGGCAGGTAAGTAGTGTGACGGGTCTGGGCGATGTTGTGCGCCACGGGCAGCGATTTGCCCGTGTTGCACAACCGATGGGGGTGGGTACCCACGCTAGTGATATCGGTACCGATATCGCAGCGTGTAAAGCGGCCTTAAGTCAAAGATCTTAGGTTCCAGGATACAGCTGTAGAATCTTCTAGCAGGCGATGATCAGATTTCTTTGTTCCCCAACCGTGATAAACAGTGAAGACACAGCTTCAGAATGCTACCTGATGACCCCAGAGTAGTGGGGGACAGAGGAGAGGTGAGTATTTTTTTTTAATTTTTTTTTTAATCAGTGAGTACACATTTGCCATAATACTATATGGATGACTATGGGCTGTGTATTATACTTTATGAAAGACAATGCACTGTGGTCCGGATTATATTATATGGAGGACTATAGGCTGTGCGTTATACTATATGGAGGATTTTGGGCTTTGCATTATACTATATGGAGGACTATGGGCTGTGTGTTATACTAAAAAAATCCAAAATAGAGTAGACTCAATACAAAAAATTCTGCACAATAAAAATCCTTTATTCACAAAAGATACAGGGATAATAAGAACATTTAAAAAAACAAGGAGAAATGAAGCCATATTAATCCGCGATCCGGTAAACAATTCATTCATAAAAATTCACTTGGATCATTAAGGTACCAACAAATTCCTCTGGTGTTGGGTGGGGTATAATAAATAGATACAAATAATTCCAAAAATATATAAATATAAATACTGATAATAGAAATAACATGCTTAAAGTGCTGTGTCAAACAAAAAAAAGAATATTTTTCCTAGTGAAAAAATATTTTTTGAGAACCCACAAAATTGCAGGTATAAAAAGGTGTAACAGTGCTTAAACCATTCTAATCACAGAATTTTGAATTAAATATGAATAAAATATATATAAAAATATTTTTTGTTACACAATAAATAATATCAGTTTATATCATGGAGATCAGACAGACAAGGAACAAAATGCTGCAAACTAAATCAACAGCAGTAAAGGTCAGTACCAATTAAATAGTCTTTCCACATCCTGTTAGTAGGTTCCTTTGAAACTTCCCCTTAAGAAGAGATCTCAAACTGCCAGTCCTATGTCCTTTGATTCCCTGAATTGATCTAAGTGTTGGCGCATGTGCGGTCAAGACATTTGCCGCATATGGGTTAACTACACTGTGTAGTTCTTGGCGCATGCAGTCTCCTCCAGGGTCTGACACTCTGGAATCCCTGGGCAATGTGTTCTTTTGTAGCCATGGTGCACACCCACAGGTTGGCATGCACTATGTCTGCGGGACACTGAACCCATGCTTTCATGAGTCATTGGACCCGGAGCTCAGCGCTATTCCCAGCTGCCATCATTACTGAACAGCTCTGTGATTGGTTAGTCTTGCCTTTTAAACCTGCGCTCTGTAATCTCCGGTCACCCTTTCTGAGGAAGTGTTCAACATGAAACGTACGTTAAGGAGGGGGAGCAGTGGTCCATGCTTTCTGATAACTATATGTAATTGGAACTGATCTTTACTGCTGTTGATTTAGTTCCCAGTATTTTGCCCCTTGTCTGTCTGATCTCCAAGATATAAACTGATATTATTTATTGTGCCACAAAAAAATATTTTTATATATATTTTATTCATATGTAATTCAAAATTCTGTGATTAGAATGGTTTAAGCACTGTTACATCTTTTTATACCTGCTATTTTGTGGGTTCTCAAAAAATATTTTTTCACTAGGAAAAGTATTCTCCTTTTTTGTTTGACACAGCACTTTAAGCACTTTATTTCTATTATCAGTATTTATATTTATATATTTTTGAAATTATTTGTATCTATTTATTATACCCCACCCAACACCAGAGGAATTTTTTGGTACCTTAATAATCCAAGTGAATTATTATGAATGAATTGTTTACCGGATCACGGCTTAATATGCTTTCATTTGTTTTACCCTCCCTGCTCTGTATCCGTACTCCTCTCCTTGTTTTTTTAATTGTTCTTATTATCACTAGATCTTTTGTGAATAAAGGATTTTAATTGTGCATAATTTTTTGTATTGAGTCTATTCTATTTAGAATTTTATTTATGGCTCTATTTTGATATTTGAGGCATATAGGTCTGTTATATTATATGGAGGACTAATGGCTGCGCATTATATGTGGAGTGCATTATACTATATGGAGGACTATGGGGGTGCATTAAATAAGAGGACTATGGAGGGTGCATTATATTATATGGAGGACTATGGGGTGCATTATACTATATGGAGAATTATGAGGGGTGCATTTTATATGGAGGACTATGGAGAGTGCATTATATTATATGGAGGATGATGGGGGTGCATTTTACTATATAGAGGATTATAAAGGATGCATGATATTATATGGAGGAGTATGGGCTGTGCATTATACTGTATGGTTGACTATGGGGTGGTCATTGTATTATATGGAGGATTATGGACTACATATAATATATGGAGGACTATAGGGGTGCATTATATATGGAGGACTATAGAGGGTGAATTATAGTGTATGGAGGAATATGGGATGCATTATACTATATAGAGGACTATGGAGAGTGTATTATATGGAACACTATAGGGGTGCATTATACTATATAGAGGACTGTGAGGTGCATTATAATATATGGAGGACTATGGGGAGTGCATTATACTATGTAGAGGACTATGGAGAGTGTATTATATGGAAGACTATGGGGATGCATTATACTATATTGAGGACTATGAAGGGTGCTTTATATAAGGCTAGGTTCACACTTACGTTGTTTTGCATCAGTCACAATCCAACACCTTGAGGATTTACGGTATCCTGTAAAATATTTTGCAGGAATCCAATTTTTCCCCATAGACTTCTATTAGTGACGGATTTCGACTGATGATGCTGCGTTGCATCCGCTGCGTCGCGGTCAGTCATTTTTTAACTGACCGCCGGGTGGGAGCAACGCAGCCTGTAACATTTTTTGAGCAGCGCAATCCGTAGGATTTTGCTGCGCATGCTCTCTCTGGCTCCCTGCCCCCGTAACCAGGATACACATTGGGTAACCAAGCAATGTGCTTTGGTTAGTTACCCGATATTTACAGTGGTTACGTGTGCAGGGAGCCAGCGCTAAGCGGTGTACGCTGGTATCCAAGATAAATATCGGGTAACCAAGCAAAAAGTGCTTTGCTTTTAGTTACCCGATATATACCCTGGATACGTGTGCTAGGAGGCCGACACTTCCCCACTCGGCTCTGCCCCCTCCCACACTCGGCATGTATGCACACACACACACTCACACACACACTCACTTGTCCCCAGCCCTGCAGTCCCCGCGGCACTGATTTCCTCAGCACCACGGCCCCGCTCGGCTCCGCCCCCCTCGCGCTCCGCCCACACACAACGGAGTCCGACAATGATTTCTGTTCTTTGTCATCCGTTGTACAACGCATCAGTCACATGCGTCAAGCAACGCATGTGACTGATGCAAAACAACGGAAATGTGAACCTAGCCTTATATGGAGGACTACGGGGAGTGCATTATACTATATAGAGGACTATGGAGGGTGCACTATATTATATGGAGGAATATGGGATGCATTATGCTATATGGAGGACTGGGGAGGGTGCATTAGGTCACATAGAGGACTACAGGATGTGCATTATACTATAAGGAGGACTATGGAGGATGCATTACATTATATGGAGGACTATGGGGAGTGCATTAAACTATATAAGAGACTATGTGAGTCCCACTTTTGTTGCATCATACTTTATGGGTGTAATGAAAGAGGAATCTAGGGGGCTCAATAGGAGGAGAATTAATTTGAAAAGGTGTGATTTATGCTAGTATGTGACTCACCCTAACATATATATTTTTTTTTTGAGGGGAGGCCAATTAGAACTTTTGCTCTGGGCCCCATGATTTCTATGTACGCTCCTGATTGACAGCTCTACAACATGTATAATCTAACTAAATTTATAAAGTCAGACTAACACATGTGATAACACCAATCTTCTATTCTGGTCACATTTTAGCGTGCCTCCTGTACTTTACCATCAGATGTCCTTTGTCATGCATTGCTTTTATCAGTACGAACACTACAATAAATGACTTCATTTCTTCCCTCTCTCTGCAAAAAAAAAAGCAAAAAAAGCAAAAATCAAAGAGGATTACATTTGGTGGCAATTAAAATGCAAAGCCCATCATTTACTTTGCAGTTCATTCAAAGGCCATCAATTAAATATGCAGTTTATAGTTTTCCTCTTTTAGAAATGAAACGTGAAATAAAATGGAGAACGTTCTTTTTTCAGCTCCACATGTATGGTACTTTAAATATTTCCAATGATCATGACACAGAAAGGTCTCCGGCTTATTCATGTGGAATGGGGGAGTTGTCTCAAATTTTCTAGTCATGACAAAGCTAATGAGAAGTAACTTTGTCAAGCATTTAAGTCTCAAATACGCAAATATGTTAGACTCCCAACATTAGCTGATTAGAATTTTAGTGATGCAATTTGAGATTAGCCTACAATGATTACCTACATGCAATAGTCTCAGAGATTTGTACTTATCTGAGAGGACATTAACTCCCAAAAGGGATTGTCTGATTTAGAAAACCCATCCCCTATTAGGGAAATCGGAATTAGGGCCTATTTGGATGAGACAACCGCAACTAATAAATGACTGATGATCAGAAATCTACAAGCTTCAGCAGCCATTTAATAGCCACACACTGATATGATTTGTGTGACACGTACCGGAGAAAATGCATGTGTTTGAAATAAAATGATATTCTATACTCATCTGTCTCCAGCACTGCTGTCTCCGGTGCTGCTGTCACTTGCTTTCAGTCCCACTCATTATGCTCATGAATATTCACCGCGGACCTGGAATCAGCAGCGCTGGAGACAGCAGCGCTGGGGACAGGTGAGTAAAAAGTTCCTGCTCTCTGTGTGGTATCAGGGATAGCATACAGTGAACACTAGTGTGCCAAAATCACGGCACATGAAGGGCCATATGCACCTTCAACACGGCGATGCAAAATGTTAGTGTTTTCCATGGACGTGTGAAAGAGGACTAATTCTTGTTCACAAATATTGACTAGTCTAAAGTGAGGGAAGTCCTCAGGTAAATACTTCCATCTGTTAAAGGGAACCTATCAGGTCCTGTATGCACCCAGAACCACGAGCAGTTCTGGATGCATATTGCTAATCCCTGCCCAACCATCCCCGTGTACACTAGCATAGATAAGTGTCAGGCTCTGTTCACACTGCAGAGTCTGACAGGCAAGCTGATGTCTCCTAATTGTTCAGCCAGAGCAGGACATTGGCGTTTTCATGTGCTCTGTTCCTCAGTCCTGCAGGAGTTAATTCCTGCTGACCTGGGGAACTCTGCTAGGAGATCAGGTTGCTAATTACCAATCACAGCCATCTCCTTCATAAGATTCTGGACCTTGCTACTCAACGCCAATTATAGCTTCAGCTTAGCTCCAGCAATTCTGGTCTTTGTGTTGATTCAGTTCGTGGTGATTTGTAGTTGCTATTTTTGAGTGGTGTGGAAGTTCCCCTGTTGTGCATTTACATCCTTCCTTTTTCTTTATTAACCTATACACATATAGTCTTTCCTGTTTGTTTGAGTGCAGTTTGTGCAACTTTTCGTTCTCCCCTATCCATGTAATTTTTGTGGGGTTTTGTTACTATGTTTCCGGCCCGCCCCAAGGGTGGGGGAGAGGGGGAATACGATCAGGGCTTGGACAGGAGTCAGGGTCACGCTGGGAGCTCAGATCTGGCTACCATCAAGCCTATGTCTGAGATAATGGACAAGTCTGAGGGCCAGCCTATGAGCCCCTGTTCTGTCATTTCATACCCCGTGACAATATATTTGCTTGGTTATACAGCGTTTGAAAGTCTTTTCGTGGACGACCAAAATATTATCATTTCTCTCTACCTCTACACAAAGGATTTATAGCTTTTATTGCCAGAAAAAGAGAGGTTTGATCGCTTAAAATAAAAATATATGAAAAAATGATGAATCACGGACTGTAAAGGCATCATTGTGTTAAAAGATTAAGCAATAACTTTTTCTATTACCAAGATTGTTTTTTTTTTTTTAAGTGGATTGTCCACTACTTAAATCCTTCCCCACTGTCTCATAAACATCTTTTTTGTACTTTTGTCCCTCATCCCATAAATTCTATAGGGTACTTGCAGTGTCTTGTGTGATTTCATGCCTACATGTTCTATTATCACCTTTCTTCTGTGCATGTGCAGTTGAGCCTCTCTCTGGTACACAAGTAGAAAGACTCTTTGGCGCTGTGGTATATATATATATATATATATATATATATATATATATATAAAATCTCTCTCTCGTGCTGAATTGGGGGGCAGAAAAGGAACCATGTTTTTGAATCTAGCCTCAGCCAGGTTGGGAGAAGTCTTCAACTGCTGGCAATAAACACACCCCATGACATCCCAGTTTTCATCCAATAATAGAGGAATTAAACTTGGTTATAGGCCCCCTATATAAGCTGAACACACTTCTCTTTCCCTCTCGTTGCTCTATGACTAACATGAAGGATGGCTAAGTATCCCTTACTTAGTACTGGTAACCATATAGGGATCGTGTTAGTGTTGGCTACGCTGTAATAGTGTGTTTTAGCCAACATGTGTGGTATATTATTTGGTAATTTTAGGTTTCACTGTGTATTTTTGAAAGTATTATTTACTGGGCTTTTCCTATATTGTAATCATGAATTTAATATATGCTTTCATATTGATTACATGTGCTAGTATTATATTGTGTATTAAGCGTAGTCTTGTTAGTGAATAAATCTGTTATATTTTATTATTATAACAAAGTGTCGTGAGTCTGCGCATGTTTAGGATACACCAGATAGATAGGGCAAAGTAGCAGTAGTAACGTTTTAGTAACAGAGAAAATTATACCCTTGGGAACAGATCCTTGCATGGGAGGAATAGTTCCTTTGTGCAGGAAGGAGGGAATAAACAAATAAGTTATTGTATTCCCGCCATTTTTTTCTCCCTTTCACAGGAGCATGTACCAAGTGTCAGGTCACCACCAGAGTCTGCGGCTGTGACTTCTGCTCCGGCCACCAGGCGCTGCCGCATTCCCATGGTGGGCGGTAGCGGTGATAGAGGTGGAGTCAGTATCAGTAGCTCTCGTGAGCGCAATCTCCGCCCATCAACCAAGCTTGGTAGGCCTGGAACCTGGCAGTTTCCCTGGCTGACAGTGGTGGTGTGTGCCTTACAGGTGAAGTTATCAGCTTCCAGCTCCGGTCTATTGGAAGGCACCACACCTTTCTTATACCTTCAGTGGTCTCCTGCTCTCTACCAGATATAGTCTAGTTATTACTGCTTGTCTGTGGTTCACACCCTGCTCTGTATATTTGATTCCTGTGTTTTGACCTTAGCCTGTTCTGACTACTCTCCTGAATACCATTTTTGTACTTTGCTGCCATCTCCAGTTTGACCTTAGCCTGATTTCCTGACCACACTCTTGCCTGCCAATTTTGTCCCTTTTTTGTACCTCCAGGTTTGGACCCTGCCTGATGTCTACTCTTCTCGGGATTGCAGTCTTCCATAGGTAGCAACCTTCTGGGCCCTGTAGTAATTCCAGATCCCTGTACATGGGTTAAAGCAGTGTTTCTCAACTCCAGTCCTCAAGACCCACCAACAGTTCATGTTTTCAGGTTTTCCTCAATATTAGACAGGGGATAATTCCATCACCTGTGCAACATTAAGGAAATCCTGAAAACCTGATTGAGGAAAACCTGAAAACATGATCTGTTGGTGGTTCCTGAGGACTGGAGTTGAGAAACACTGGGTTAAAGGGTGTCAGGGTTCTCGGGAGCCTGTTAAGTGGGTGGCTAGCATCTAGTCTGTTCATGACAGCCATTCTGAGACTGCAATCCTGGGCAGATTTTACCCCGAGGAAGCACAAGCAAACCCAACTAGTAATGTCAGCAAAGGCTGAAAAAGAAGAACAACATATCGAAGGCGCTGAGATTAACAATAATGTATCAGAATGGTGAGAACTCTAGAACTTTTTTTTATTGCAGAAAGAAAGTTAGGGGGTTTAGGAATGATGATGGAAAGCTCCTTGATAACGGACTAGGGATACCTGAGCACCGATTTACTTTTTTTCCGTTATTTAAACAATGGAACATTTTAATGTAGTTATAGGTACTGTCTTACATCATAGAGAAAAATTAAATCATTTGGCTCAGTTCTCCTTCAAATTTGTATAATGGTGTGACACATGTCTACGTTTATAGCTGAACTATGTCCAACTCACAAAGACAAGTTATCTTTTTTGGTATAATGACCCAGACATAAGGTCTTGTCATAATGAATATGTATGTTCATTTAGAGCAATTATACAAAATCTTTAAACACATACTTAAGTCATTTTTCATTGCAGAGATATTACCGATGTATTGAAAATGAGCAAAAAGAAGACCAGGGCCAAAGATGATCAATAATTACACTAATAAGTATATGCATTACAAGGAGAAAAGAGATAGTGAGAGTTATAAAAAAGCTGAAGTTTCAATTGAACCCACAATAAAATTGTACTTTTCTTTTATGCACTGTAACTATTTAAGACTTGTTTAAAGCAACACCGATATCCATTGAAATGGGGTCATGTACTTAAAATATAATGTACTTATCAGCAGCTCTCATTTGAGTCTTAATGGTTTCCATGACAAATTAGTTAGCAATGACAAAGCTAATGTATCTCCTTAAGTTTCTATTTTATATTGGCAGGTTCCAGTTTATCAAATGGGAACTAATAGTAATTATTTTTTAAAATATCTCTTAAATTGTGCATTAAAATGTGAATACAAGTTTTAAAATATCTAACTTATGTGCAAAGTTATCAAACATTGAAGTTACAGACAGGATTGGCATTTTTCAGAACGGTGTTGGATTTGATGCCAACTGGAGCTCCATTGGTATACTGTCATATACTGTACAAACCATATTACACAATACCTACGTAGAAGCATCATGAGGTTTGGCACCTAAATTACTGTCGCATACATTAACCAATTAATATGGTTGCTTAAAAAAAAATAACATACACCAAACAAAAATAGTATAGTGTACAATAAAGACCAACATGCAAAGCTAAATAGATCGTCTACAACTTTTATATTGAAGATCTATCTAAGGGATAAGTCATCAAAAGCGATAAGCCAATCCGGAAAAATTTGATTTTGCCTGTTTGTGTTGGTTTTCACGGGAAATTTTCCATGAGTTTAATTTTCTTTATTATCATCTGAAGTCTCACAAAACACTAGAATAATATAAACATAGTATTTAAAAAAATGAAAAAAATACTTATGCTCTCATTACTGCTCACTTATTTAGCCCCTCCATGCCTCACCAATCTGGTCCTCAATGCATCTGCTGATCACCGCTCTTGCAGAAATCCCTGCACCTCTCATGCCGAGTCAGATCCTCCGGCTATGATGAGGCCAGGAGAGTTCTACGCTCACTTTCGAAACGTCACGATTAGAGATGGGCAAAACCACAGATGTCCGGATTCGGTGCATCTGGACTTAAAAAAAAGAGTCCACTTTGGGATCAGACTTGAACCTGAACATGTGCCCGGATCCTGGGTCCCATACAGGTCTATCGGGACCTGAATATTGGCTGTTAAATGGTAGTAGAAAGGGCAAGGAGGGCTTTAAAGAAGGACCGTTATACTTACCGAGTCTCCAGCGCAGCTGCCACACTGCTTCCGGGTCTTAACTCTCATACATATTCACTGCTTCCCCCACCCACCGTCAGTCCCAGCATCTGTGATTCCTGTTATACCCAGGACAGATAAAGCAAACTGCTACAGTTTGCAGACCCAGCCATGTAGTTATTTTGGCTATGTATCAAAATAAGAGGGACCATCTCCCAGTAAAAAAACGTATCAATATTGCATCAAAACCGCATTGTTTTTATATGCTATTTATGCCAGAAGATGCAGAATCAGTGCATAAATTTGGTGCATAAATTCCAGCACCAAAATTGCATCTCTTGGCAAAAAATATGCATTTTTCTACTAGTAAATGTAAGTCTCATTGAAGTCAATGATTTCACTTGAGGGAGGACAATGAGTTCACCTGAGGAGAGTGTACCTTTAGTCACAGGTGAAGGACCATGGGAACCTCCAGCTGTGACCGCAGATAAACTGAGCGACATCACCGCTCACAGCTGCGTCTCAATCAGTGTCTGCCTGACACCACAGCAGATGGTCGTGTTCTGTAATGTGCCCTCACACTGCGACTTCAGCATTTAGCATAGTCAGATCATCGTAGGGCCTCGAGTGGATTACTTGGGTGTTTGCAGTGTTGATAAATGTGAAAAAGATGTTTTTTTTGTTTTGTATTTTAATTTAAATATAGGATTTTTTCTGTGCTTGTGTTTAGTTCTTTTCAATTACAGGATTAGCAATGGAAGGGTCTCATAGACCCATATCCATATCTCATCTAGGGCTTAGTGGCAGCTGTGAGCTGTCATTAACCCTTTATATTACCCCGATTGCAACTGCACCAGTGCAATCAGGATGCATGGGGTAGAGTGCTGGAATTGTCACATTTAATGGATTTGACAATTCTGCGTGGCTTTGCACTCACATTTTTAGCCTAGAAGGGCCAAATAACCATAGGCCTATCCAGCCTGCGAATACCAGCCCCCAACTGTCAGCTTTATCATGGCTGTGTATCAAAATTAGGGAGGACCGCACCATTTTTTAAAAAAAATTATTTAAATAATTATAAAAAGCCGCATAGGGTTCCTCATATTTTGATAGACAGCCAACACAATGCGCACGGCTGGGGGCTGCAGCCTGTAGCTGTAAGCATTATCTGCACTGGGTATAATAGTATGGGGGGACCCTATGCCAATTTATTTATTTATTTTTACACCCCCTATAGGGATACAGACAGCTTGTGTGATTCCAACCAATCATAGATGTTATCACATAGGGTGGGGGTCTTGTCTGACTGCAACCAATCACAGACACTGGGACTGATGGTGGGTGGGGGAAGCAGTGGATGTGTATGAGAGTTAATGAGTGGACCTGAAAGTAGTGTTACTGCCGCGGGGAAGTCAATAAGTATAACAGTCCTGCTTTATTCCTTATTTTCTTTCTTTTTCCTTTTAATTTTAATTTTCTGGGTGGCTGACCCCAAACTGTAACACAGACTTCCCTGAGAAGTGTTTTTTTGGTTCGTGCCTAGACACTAGGTATCCGGTACGGACTTCGAACTTCACAGTTCGGCGTTCACCCATCACTAGTCATGATAACTCAACGTGCTCTGCAACCTTGTGCAGAACTGTCCCGTGCCTAATGTATCGTCATGAAAGGCCCAGGGATTTCAGTGCAAGATCAAAGGAGGATCATAAGATGCAACGAGAACCGGATGGGTGAAGGTGAGGAACAGAGCGGCAAGAGAGATGAGAAGTAAAGTGAGAATAAGGATTTTTTTTTTAACCTTTTGATGGCTTGTTACGGTGCAGAAACAAGGTGGCTGCCATTTGCTGAGTCTGCACGGAAGCAAATAACAAAAATAATCCCCATTTTGACAAAATTATAATTTTATTTCACTTAAATGTATTCAATAATCTATATTCGTTAATATCAAATCACTGTCACTTAGCATCCCCTTAATTGAGCTGTTATTAATAAATATGAGTAATTTGATTTGATACAAATTAAATTCAAATTGATTCACATTAAATTCATCTCGAATTTTCTCTTTGGCTAATCAATCAAAATGGTGTTTGTCTTGATAAGAAAGGGAAGAGGTTAAAAATTTTTTTAATTTTTTTGGTCCATTCCTCAGTGGTATTTTTGTTACCCCATAAACCCATTTGTCCCAATTTGCTCCTGTATTCTATTTCTTATGCATTTATTCACAAGTTGGCATTATTGATGAGGTCTTATGTCTTCTATAACCACAAAGTTTACTATTTAATTAATAGTTTATTTGGAGATATTCTGTATGTAAAGTAACGGAGGGTGAAGCTCAAAATAATGTTTATCGGTGTATACGAACATTGGAGTTAGATCGCTTATAAATAGTATAACTTTGCTTTATTTTTTTATTATTCAATTTTAGTTATGTAGAGGAAATTTGTCAAAATAGGACATTGTTACTATTTTAATACATGAATAATTATTTTTTTTATTATTTCAGAAAATGTAGTCTATGAAAAAAACACTTTATAAATTAAACACCATAGGAAATGTCTTTTTTGTTGCAATAGCGCTATTACATTAGAAGAAATGAATGATGATATCATGTCAAGAAAGAAAACCCAAAGGCAAGCTTTAAGTAGCATAAATGGCTAATTTATCCCTTGTCTTCCCAACAGTTTTATTCAATATGTGCCAGCTTTATGGGAAAAAGAAGATAGTAGTTCTTGGAAACTTGAGCCTCTATCACCGTTCGAGATCAAAAATGTATTCATTTTAAAATATTGAGTCACTAAGCCTGTGTATTTCATTCCAAAAGTACACTAGAAACATTTCAATCAAGCATGTGAGAATGTGGCAGGCAGGTTATTTGGGGAAAGGCATTGAGGAGAATAATGTTGGTGATGCTCGTGACCTATAAGTGACCTGCTCTTGTAGCTAAAGTATTAATTCATGTAGAAGGCTATAAGTATGAAGTGGTAGTCTATTTCCCAAAAAAAAGAAAAAAGTATATAAAATAATGTTCATAGGTTCTGTACGAATTTAAAATGAACCCACCTCCCAATGGAAAGCTTTACTTTCATTCCAAGTAGTATTTAGCCTGTTGACCCCCCAAGTGTTATCATCTACAAAGCTCATGCATTACTTTATTTAATCTCTTAGATCAATGATTTTCCAATGACGCTGTAGACTAATATTTTATTGAGAATAAAAGACTGCACTATGGGAACCTTTAAAGTCTACATCTACCATTAGAAAAGAGATGAGGGAAAAACAACGTCAAGATCATCTCTCGAGGGTTCCAGGGTTGTTGCGTTGGGAACCTTTTTAGATGATCTTTCTAATGAGTTACCAAATTGCTACTTGTCTCCATGTATGGGTATGTGGAGTTTTAAGACTGATCAAGGTGTAAAATAATGCAGATGTGAGGGATAATACTGAAAATCAAACCACTGTACCAGTGGGAGCACTAAACATTAATGTGGAAGGACAGTTGTGAAGGTACTAAAATGTCCAACCTTTTCAGACATTTTGTTAAGGATTACAATTTCTCAAAATTAGAGATGGGCAAATTTCCCTCCATTCATTTTGGGCTGCAAATTTGATTTAATCCGAATTGAAAGTGCCCCAGTTGTCGTTACCCACTATTATGCATTGAGATCTCTCCAGATCCTAAGGCAAAATAAATAGATAGGAGGGAATGGGTTAATAATAATAAAATACATAACACTCACATGTCCCAGGCCCTTACATGTCTATTAACTACTGTCATCATCAGCTATCTAGTTCTCTGCACTGGTCTTTGTACAGTGGTTGGCCTCATGTGTACATTTACATTCGTTGCACCCTCCATGTGACTACAAGAGGCCAATTATGGCCTCAGTGTAGGAAGAGAGCCCCTGAAGAACCAAAGATGAGCATAGAATACTGGGGAGCCTCATCATAAGCACAGATGATGGTCTAGGACAGGCAAGTAAAAATTTTTTTTTATTATTTTAATACCTTCATGGTGCTCAAAAGCAGACAGCAAAATGGCTGCCATTTTTTTAGATTCATGCTAATTGGATACCAAAAAAAGTGGAATTGCCAGTACCTGACATTTGAGAAAAATGTAAAACAAATTTTATATGTTATGAATCAATTTGCTCATCTTTAGCTGGGGACAAGCTGCATCATAAATCAAAACAATTGGGTGGCCACATAAACACATATTATGGAGTGGTTACATTGGATGGCAGTGCTACAATGATGGATCCATTTTTTCTACCCATTTGAATTATCTTACATATATTGGGTCCTTAAAGAGGTGGTTCATTACTTAGTTCGAAGCCACATTGATATAACATTGAGAAACAAGGCTTTTCTCAAATACCTGGTGTTGGCAATAGTGCCTGTGAGCAGTGCTATTGCAGTCCACTCATCTCCATCACGTGACCAACGGGCTCCATGACCTCTGATGTCCGGTGATGTCACATCAACTTCCAGTTGACCTGATATCACCGAGTCCGGCCCCAGTCTTCCTGAGTGACTGGGCTGTGGTGGCGTTTCACTGCTTGTCACAGCTCAGCATCCCCCCGAAGGAGAGAGCAAGGAGATGATGGGCTGTGACACTGGGCAGTGATGGGTGGTGAAATACCGCCCTCAGCCCAGTCACTCACGGAGACTGGGGCCAACCGTACTCGTGTCAGGTCAACTGTAAGTTGGCTTGACATCATCAGACATCAGAGGTCACAGACCGCGTGGTCGTGCAATGGAAGTGAGTGGACCACAATAGTACTGCTCACAGGCACTATTGCCAACACAAGGTATTTCAGAGAAGCCTTGTTTCTCAATGTTATATCGATGTCACCAGTAATGCTAACTAGTGAACCAACCCTTCAATAACCTTTCTTCACTTGTGTTTTTTTGCACGAAACACACCGAGTGAGTAGATGGTACTAGGAAAGCACATGAGAGCACACTTGTCTTATTCTTATTCCTACAATATAACAGAATTAGAGAATTATACAGCTTTTCAAGTGACAATGATACCAAATTCAACTATATCTGTGGTTATTTACTATTTTATGTTAATTTAAAAAAAGTGTTAATAAGGGATTTTTTTGTAATTCTCTTTTTTACAGTGTTTTTCTGTAATTTTACTGAAAAAAGTTTACTTTGGCTCACTATTCGCCCCCTTCACATCTACGTGTTTCCGGTACATGTGGCATCTGTTTTCACGCGTATCAGAGACATGTATCCATATGTACCTATTATAACTTATGGTGATCATTTATTTACATAGATTGTGTATCCGTGTAAAGCACATGTAGACATGACTGTTGTTTCTTGGCACCACAGATAACAAGGACCAATACAAGTCTATGAGTCCATGAAAAACATGTACAACACATGAATGGTATCTGTGTGCTGTATGTGTTTATGACTGAAAGTATAGAAGTTTTGTAATATCTTTTTGTTTTTAGCCATATTGGAAAAACATAGATGGCTCACTGATTACACACTGATGGAATCTAAGGTGAAAGCTGTTCTTGTACTTATAGCTGAAATGCTCCTCAAGGAAATATGAAAATTGTGTCTTCAGGGAGGAAGGAGACGAACTGTAGTGCAACCTATAGGCAGTAGCACTCCTAAAAGTCAAAAGTGACCCTTTAATGAGCTTTGTCAAATGACTTAGGATTTATGCGAGATCAAAACCTCAATTTGCAGACATGGTGTTTCGGAGTGATTGCTCCTTGTCAGTGCAAAGTATGAGATCTGATCTGGCTATATGAAAAGCTAAGATGGGGGTCTTAGGGGAAAACCTTTCTCTTTGCAGAGACTGAGACACCAATCGGCATGCCAGTAGTGAGAAAACATATAGCTGCAATGTTCCTCTGAGGAAATATGCAGATTGTCTCTTCAGGGAGGAAGTAGACAAACTCTAGTGCCACCTATTGGAAATAGCAATCATGCTTTGCACGGATAAGGGGCAATCACCCCGAAACACCATGTCTACAAATTGAAGTTCTGATCTGGAATAAAGACTAAGGCCGGCGTCACACGGGACGATCTATTGTGCGATCGCACGAGCTATCGTACCCACCCCCGTCGTTTGTGCATCACAGGCAATTAATTGCCCGTGACGCACAAAGTCGTTAACCCCCGTCGCACGTACTTACCTCCCTGACGACGTCGCTGTAGGCGGCGAACATCCTCTTCCTGAAGGGGGAGGGACGTTCGGCGTCACCGTGACGTCACACAATGGCCGGCCAATAGAAGCGGAGGGGCGGAGATGAGTGGGATGTAAACATCCCGCCCACCTCCTTCCTTCCGCATTGCTGGCGGGACGCAGGTAAGCTGTTTTCATCATTCCCGGGGTGTCACACGGAGCGATGTGTGCTGCCTCGGGAATGCTGAACAACCGGCGCAGAGAAGGTGGGACGATATTATGGAAATGAGTGATGTGTCAACGAGCAACGATAAGGTGAGTATTTTTGCTCGTTCACAGTCGTTCGGAGGTGTCACACACTACGATATGTCTAACGATGCCGGATGTGCGTCACTAGCGACATGACCCCGACAACATATTGCCCGATATATCGTACCGTGTGACGCCGGCATAAGTCATATGACAAGACTCGTTAAAGGGTCATTTTTGACTTTTAGGATTGCTACTTCCAATAGGCGGCACTAGAGTTTGTCTTCTTCCTCCCTTAACTCCTTCACGACCGGCCGATTTTTCGCTTTCCGGTTTTTTTTTTCGCCATTCTTTTTCTGAGAGACGTAACGTTTTTATTTTTCAGTCAATATGGTCATGTGAGGGCTCATTTTTTGCGGAACGAGCTGTACATTTAAATGAAATCATCAGTTTTACCATATAGTGTACTGGAAAACGGCAAAAAAATTCCAAATGCAGAAAAATTGCAAAAAAAAGTGCGATAGTACTATGGTTTTTGAGATATTTTATTCACTGTGTTCACTATATGGTAAAACTAATGTGTGGGTGTGATGCCTCAGGTCAGTACGAGTTCGTAGACACCAAACATGTATAGGTTTACTTTTATATAAGGGGTTAAAAAAAAAAGCGGAAGTTTGTCCGAAAAAAGTGGCGCACGTTTTACGCCATATTCCGTGACCCATAGCGTTCTCATTTTTCGGGATCTATGGCTCAGTGATGGCTTATTTTTTGCGTCTCGAGCTGACGTTTTTAACGGTCCCATTTTTGCGCAGATGCTATGTTTTGATCGCCTCTTATTGCATTTTGCGCAAAAGTTGTGGCGACAAAAAAACGTCGTTTTGGCGTTTGGAATTTCTTTGCCGCTACGCCGTATACTGACCAGATTAATTGATTTAATATTTTGATAGATCGGGCGTTTCTGAACGCGGCGATACCAAAAGTGTGTATATTTATTTTTTTTAACCCTTTAATTTTCAATGGGGCAAATGGGGGGTGATTTGAACTTTTAGGTTTGTTTTTTTTTTTTTTAATTTTTTAAAACTTTTTTTTAACTTTTTTTTTTTATTTTACTAGTCCCCCTAGGGGGCTATTGAGATCAGCAATCCGATTGCTCTGCAGTATCTGCTGATCACAGCTACACAGCTGTAAACAGCAGATACGCTCTCTTTCTTTTTCACTGTGCAGCGGGCACAGCGAAAGTGAAAGTAAGTCATGTGTAGTACAGGAGTCATCACATGACCCTGTGCTACCATGACAACTATTGGAAGTCACGTGATCGCGTCACGTGACTTCCGGTATCGGGCGGTAAGTAAACGTTTACCGCGATCGCGCTTATAATGGAGCTGTCACGTATTGACAGCGCCATTTAAGGGGTTAATCGGCACGAGCAGATAACAATTCTGCTCGTGCCTAGCAGGCACACATCTCAGCTGTGAAAATCAGCTGAGATGTGCGCCGATCGCGGCATGCTGCTGCCGGAGGACCGCGGGCAGTAACATTATGACATTTAGGACGTAATTTTACTGCCCACGGTCGTTAAAAGGGGTTAAAAGACAATTTGCACACTGATGGAAAACACCGATGAGACCACTGCAATATATCCATGTTTTACATTATATGGACATATAAATGGGGCCATAGTTTTTCTGCCTCTTATACAACTAAACAGGACAAGAAAATGCAGCAGTTTCCTTTTTACTCTCTCTTTCTATCCTATGTCTGGGACTACACAGCATACAGTAATGCAGAGCAGAGAGATGTAGTGGACCCACAAGAGGGTTTTTGCATGTTCCTGCCTACTGGGTGCTTTTGGCAGCCCTGAATTTGTCTGGCCAAATGCAATAAGTCCTTGGTAAAGAACAAGTTAATCTACAACTCTTAAAATGACCAGTTTAATAAATAACTCTAATGTGAATTCAAGAAAAACTGGAACCTGATTTGCTGAAAAAGCGTGTTAGGAAGTTAACTTTAGCAACTTTAATATTAATACATTTAACCTTGATTAACATCATCTGCACTAATGTATAAATTAGACTTCTTCTTCAAACTTCACAGAGCTGACATATTTCTAATTAGAACACTAAATATAAGATATATGAGAGTACTACCAAATGTTGTATTATTTAAGTTTTCCCTCTAATGTTAAGTTGATTAAATTAGTTGATGTAATTTATGTTATTTTCTAGTAACATTTTAAATGTACAGAGATATATTTGGTGGCCTGGATCAAAAGACACAGAGGTCCCGAAAAAGTGTAATTTAATCATGTAATGTGAACTTCTCACTGAAGTTTTGTGTCTTGCATTGTTAAGGGTTTGCTTCTAAGAAGCGATACGGAGGTGAAGGTAAAGTTTACCAAGTTTTCTGCGTTCCTTCTCGCACCCCATCCTGCTGGCAGTCCCAGCTCCAGAACTTCACGCAGTCCAGCAGGAAGCATCATCAATCGGTGGTGCCGCCAACTGCTGCAGACAACAATCATGTTTTCTAACAAACTGAGAAAACATAATTGCTGTAGATTCCTGACACTGAGCCTCAGCGGCCGCTGCTCCATGAAGTCACACGCCCAAGCGGCCTAGTGTCTCAGCTGCCTAGTGGGCATCTACCCGCTAGAGCAGATTTTCAGTCCAGGCCTGTCTTGCTTTGACTTGTTTCAAGCATGCTCGATAGAAACAGGTAGCCCTTTCTCTGAATTGTTTTTTGACTCTAGAGAGTCATAAAACAAAACTGGGATAGCTGAGGTAGGGGAGCAGCAATAATAGGGGAGTAAAGAGTCACTATCATGCCTAAATCACATGCCCTCAGGTCATTGCTACTAACAATCAGCTGTATTTTGTAGGAGATCCCTGCAATGTTCAATTTCTCAGTAACACTAGTGAGAAAACATGATGTACCACCCAGCTTCTATTGAAATCAATGTGCTGTCGATAAAGGGATGAAATGGAGTTGATGGATCCTGATCCTCCAAAGCAAGAAAGACCTTATCTTCTGTTATGGCTGATATGTGATCATGTCAATCTCTCTTACTTACACAAAATTCTCTATAATGATTTCTGGAGATGAGCCAATCAATTCTCTGGAACCTGGTCCAGTAGCCATGTCAAATGTTTGCAGCCAATGGATATGAGTCAAGTAAACTGCCTTCTACCTGTCGGAATCACCGGTTCCTCTTCTGATTTGTGCTCCTGGTGAGACATAATTATTGTGGGGTGACAAACACATGTTGTCACATCGAGCCTATAAAACAGAAGAGGCACCAAGGGTGCCGGCAGTTAAGAGGCCATTTGCGGAGCTTCTGTCTATCATTGTGGCCACTTGACTTGGTCCTAAGAATCAACTAGTTCATGTTTGCTAAAAATTCTGGAACAAAGGGCAGAATACTACAGTCCAGCTATCATTTTACAGTTGACCTGCTACCTATTGTACCTGTCACAGCTGATGTAAGGGCTTCAAGCGGGATTAGTAGAACTACTGGTCCACAGGGGGAGACTGGGCTTACCCTTTAGTGGGAGGGGCTGAACTAAACGCCTACAGTGAGGCGGGCACCAGATACCACTCCCTGGGCAGTGACCGGGACTATGGGAGATGACCCCTAGGACTCTGGAATGGGCACAGGTGCAGGCAGGTACAGGTGGCATAACCAGGGTAGACAAGCAGGTAGATACGGACAGGTATGGTGGGCACGAGAGGAACAGATAGTTTTGGGAAGGCAGACTCAGGTACAGGTGACGGACACAGGGACAACGGGACCTGACAACTAGCTAGACAGCCAGAACACTGACTAAAGGTGTTGCGCAGGCACTTCAACTAATGGAAGGGTGCCTTAAATACACAGTGCTTCTCAGCCATAGGCTGAGAGGCAGTTCCTGGAAATAGCGTGCTAGCCCCTTAAGAGGAGGCCCAGTGCCCATGCGCATTCACTAAGCACAGTCCTGGGAGACCTGAACTGCATACGCAGGCCTTAGGAGGAGAAGGAGGCCGCAGCACATGTGGATGGCCAGAGGTGTGCAGGGGAAGATACGATCCAGCTGGGGCAGAGAGTAAGTCGGTGTCCCCACAGGGACCCCAGCGCTACACCTATGTTTATATAGAATTGCTGTGATTTACAAAGATTCTATAGGATTAACTATATTTTTCTTGAAAGTATCGCAATCAATGTTAACTTTCTTCTATGCTCCAGTATAGAATGTTTAACTAATCTAATGCTTCCAAACACAGCTCGTGTCAACCTTCGTGTAAATATATCTCATCTATTCCAATTGGGTTCAACTCCCAATTTTTGTGTCATCACTAATGATATCATGCACTGTTTATAGTAAAGATATAGCTCTGCATCTCCAAGTGTTTGTGTCATTAGTTACTAATAATGTCACATATTTGGCAAAGCTCTAGCTCTGCATATCAACAGCGCATGCATAGTAAATAGAGAATACACAACTGCGCATGCACAGTTCAAAACCGAAGTAAAGCAAGGGATCTATTACTAATATCAGTAAGGGGTACTTTGCACGCTGCGATATCGTCGGGGTGAAATCGAAAGTGACGCACATCCGGCACCATTAACGACGTCGCAACGTGTAAAGCCTAGATGCACCGATCACAAAAGCATCAAAAATCGGTGATCTGTGTAGCGTCGGTCATTTTCATAATGTCGCACCAATAGGAGATACGATGTTGTTCCTCGTTCCTGCGGCAGCACACATTGCTGTGAGTGAAGTTGCAGGAGCGAGGAACATCTCCTTACCTGCCTCCACCGGCTATGTGGAAGGAAGGAGGTGGGTGGGATGTTTACGTCCCGCTCATCTCCGCCCCTCCGCTTCTATTGGCCGCCTGCCGTGTGACGTCGCTGTGATGCCGCACGACCCGCCCCCTTAGGAAGGAGGCGGGTCGCCAGCCAGAGTGACGTCGCAGGGCAGGTAAGTGCGTGTGAAGCTGCCGTAGCGATAATGTTCGCTACGGCAGATATCACAAGATATCGCAGCTGCGACGGGGGCGGGTATTATCGCGCTCAGCATCGCTAGCCGATGCTAGCGTTGTCGCAGCGTGCAAAGTACCCCTAAGTGTGGATCTCCTATATAGTTGTTAAAATAAAAAGAAAACAAGGTCATAGAAATGTTTCACATGTTTTGTGCTAATGATACTTCTTCAAGTAAACAGGACAATTTTCTTACTGTCCATTTGGTCTTTGGACATTTTATACAGGGGCGCACTGCTCCCTCCTTGGAGATAAAGGAGGACTATGAATTACATGGTTGTCCATTAAATGGATTCCTTGAAACTCCAGGGCCACTGCAAAAAAAAATGTATTTGGTTTCCATAACTAGCTCCAAGAAAGGAGTGTAAAAAAGGACGTAGTACGAAATGCGTCAGCCGGGATGGTAAATGAAACACTTTTAATATGAATCAATAAAGACAAGTTTTTTTCTAAAAGATGGTCCACAGAATTTTTGCTTTCTAAATTTTGTCTTACATGGTGGATGCCAGCTACATAGTCCCTGGTCTGAGGATCCATAGAAGGACCGGTTAGCTCACGAAACCTCCTTTTGACTCAGGTTTTAGAAATGAAGTTCTCATATTTCTAATTACTTTTTAGTTTTCTAATTTTTCAAATCCAAATTGTGGTTGTCTACAGTTTTTACTTTTATTATAATGTCTCAAAAAAACTCAAAGTGGTCACCCATACAGAAATATAATTTAAACTCTTCTTACTCCTCCTGATACCTCAGTGTTAGTTACCATATTAAGACCAAATTCATGGCACGTAATCCAATGAAATTAAAGAGTAACTAAATTTTAACGTTCTATAAAATAATTGTGTTTGGCATGGAAAGTTAAGAACGTTTCTAATTCACTTCATCTGCCAATTTTGCTTTTTCCCCATTATGGCTGCCATTTTTTTGAACTATAATGGGCCATCGGAAGTTAAAAAAAAAATAAAAAAAATCTTTATAATCCCCGTAACGATTACCTCTCTGGCTCCTTTACTAGTCACCCCACTCTGATTGGTCCTTGACGCATCTTCTGATTTCCCGTCACTGGCAATAGAATCTTCGGGTCCCTCACGCTGTGCCAGACTTCCGATTGTCATCGTGAATGTCCACAGAAAGTTGTAGTGTACGTTGAGATGTCATGGTGACATTGACCTGCCGCACCCTTCTGCAGTTCCATAAAGGGCCATCAAAAGGTTAAAAAATATCTTTATAATCACCTTAACGATTACCTCTCCGACCCAACAACTACTCAGCCCAACCTTCTGGTCCTTCCAGCGTCTTCTTATTTCCCGTCACTGGCAATAGAATCTTTGGGCCACTCGCACTATGCTGGATTTCCGTTTGTCATAGTGAATGCCCACAGAAAGTAAAAGGGGACATTGGGATATCATGGTGATATTGACCTGTCGCACGCTTCTGCAGTACCCTATTGAGCACAACCATACTAGGCAGTTTGACACAATGTGACAGACTCGAAGATTCGAATGCACGTGGCGGATCAGAAAATGAAGAAAGGACCGGAGCGGTAGGATGTGAGTAGCAGAGAAGCTAGGAAATGAGCAGTGAAGAATTTTTGGAACATTAGGAACTTTCAAAAATGTTTACAGTCTACATTTATAATGCTCTGGGGTTGTATCGGGACACCAGATTATAATAAGGGACATTAAATTTGCGGTATTGTTCTACCATAGCAGATTTTTTTTTGTGTGCAAAATAGTGTGAACAGGTGAATTCAAATTCTTCCTGATCCAGTCATCTCTACTAGTAACTCATTATTTTTTTAGAATATATAATACATTGAATTATTAAAATCTATTTAAAGAAAAACTGTTACTTGCTCAAAAATGTTGTTTAACACATTGCAAAAATTTGTGAGCTCCCCTAATTTAGATGCTCTTTTCTGTTTTGAGCTGTGTTGCTCCATTGCACAGATATTCACATTTGTTGCTTTTGGAGCACAATATGTGAAATCTCTTCATGTAGTTCAACTTGAGGTTCTTCAGAATATGCTTTGTAGGCGTGTACTTTTTCCCCTCCGAGATTTAGGCAATCACAGCTGGACAGCATCTAAGCCTGCTAAATCAGCTGTCTAGCTGTGATTGACACTATCTGGGAAGGTAGTGTGCAAGTGAATACCCCAAAGAAAACTCTGAAGAAGCGCGCAGTTGGTCCGCGAGCAGTGATTTCACATACTGTGCTCCATAACCATTAAATGTGAATATCTCTGCAATGGATCAGCAAAAAAGAAATGAGAAAAATGGCAAAAGCAGTGGTTCTTAGGTTTTTTTACAAGGTATTTAACAATTATTTATTTTGAAAGTGACAGTTCCTCTTTAATTCCATCAAATTCAGTGTTGTAGATTTCTGAATATGCGATACGTGTACAGATTATACCCCTGCCATTGGGCACTAACCACTACATCCAAGATACCAACCGTAACAGAACGAAAAACTAGATGTCAATCTGATAGAAATGAATTTGGAGCCAAAAATGTGACATCATTAGTGCCTTTCCACTCACTCCGTTTTGAAGTGGCAGGTACGGAAAAGAGCTGAGTAGAGCCATTGAAGTTTGGGTTCAGCGGGTTCAGCCGGATTTTAGATAAAGTTCTATTTGGGACCCGGGCTTGACCTGAAACCCAATGGAAGTCCCTGATTGAGCAGTTCGGCTCTCTGCCCACATCCAACCAACCATAAGCAGAGGACTTAAAGGGGAGAGAGGGTAAGGTTTTTTGTACATACTACATTCAATAACGTTGATTGTTATCCCCAGTGTGAGCCCTTCAAACACTGTAAGTGGCTCTCACTGGGCTGAACACTGAGTGTACCCAAGCACACTACTACTCAATCAAGTGGCTTGCATATGTAAAGTACCCGAACTCTGAAATTGAACACTCAATTTTTTGTAAAGTCTGTGTACGATATGAACCCCAAGCTTTACAGTTTGGGTTAGCTCATCTCTAGAGCTGAGGAGATGAGCAAACCTGAGGTTTGATGTTCGGAGTTCGAGTTCGGAAACCAACTTCCAAAAAAACAAAGTTCGGGTTCAAAGTTTGAGAGAGTTGCGAGTACAAACCACTCAAGCGCTGTGCTGGGGTATGAGTGATGCTCAACCATGTGGAAGCCACATGCAATGTTTGAACTGCTCGCACTTGGGGTAAAATCAGCATGATTTGATGTAGTGTGACCACAAACAAAAAAGATTTTGAAGAACCCTGCCTACCCTTCCCTGGAAGTGGTTTGCTTATAGCTGGCAGCATGTGGGTGGAACCACAAAATGCCCAATTACTGACTTCCATTGAGGTTGGATCAAGTGAGGGTCAAAAACTGAACTTTTTTTAGATCCGAATGTACCTGGCTAACCGAACTTCCAAAGGTTCGCTCATCTCTACTGAGGAGTAAGAAAAGTTAGGAATCATTTTATTTCATTATTTTTGCCCCAGATATATTAAATATATTAAATATTAAAGAGAGTCTATAATGAATGTCCAATCAGAGTGCAACTACTTGGCTGCTACTTTAAAGGGAACCTGTCAGGTGCAATATGCACCTAGAACCACGAGCAGTTCTGGGTGCATATCGCTAATCCCTGCCTAACCGTCCCTGTATACGCTAGCATAGATAAAGAGATCTTTAGAAAAATTATTTCTAAAGATCTTTTATCTTATACTAATGAGTGTGGGGAATAGTCTCAAGGGCATTATATCCTCCTACTAGTTCGACCTCTTAGCATTATCATGTTAGTTTGCCAACAGGGGCATACTAGCATGCTATTCAATGCAACACATACCTGTGTTCACTGTCAACACTCTTCTGAATGCCCCACACTTCCAGTCATGTGCAGTAGACCTCTCTGAAGCTGAGACGTGTACACATGGTTTCATACTGCGCATGACCGGAAGTGCCCGGCATTCAGAAGCGCAGGCACAGTGAACACAAGTATGTGTGGCACTGCTGGTGATGCTAAATTGAAAGGCATGTTATTACACCCCCTGTGGGCGTGCTAATATGCTAAGAGGGCAGACTACTTGAGGGATATAACGCCCTTGGGACTAGTCCCTGGGCTCATAAGCATATGATAAAGGATCTTTAGAAATACTTTTCCTATAGATACCTTTATCTATGCTAGTGTATACAGGGACAGTTAGGCAGGAATTAGAAAAATGAACCCAGAACTGCTCGTGGTTCTGGATGCATATTGCACCTGACAGGTTACCTTTAAGAAAAAAAATGGCTAACATATACAAAAATATATGGTTAATTTGGGTAAATTCCAGCAATAAATCCCTACTTAGCTAATTTCATTTTTACGTTGGTGTCTTACTTATTATTCTATCTCCTGACTGATAAACGTGTGTCAAAAATTTAACATTTATATCTGTATATATTTTCCAGTTCTGCATTTTAACACAGAATGACACAACTGTATAGTCTAATTTCCATGGGAAGAAAATAACGCATTAGATCCAATAAAAAGTCATAAGTGTGAAGAATGAGGACTTGACAAACAATATACCGTATAATAAAATAATCCGTTATTTACTAATGTAGTCTACCGGCTGCAACACATACAAGCCTCATGCATATACTTATGAGGACAGCTGCTCTGTGGCATGGGAAGATCAACTTTGAATAAGGCCACGGATGGTATAGGCTACCGCTGTCAAAAAAAAAAATACATGCCAATAATACTTGGTGATGGTACATGTTGACTCATATGTCAATGTCAATAATTCAAGTCGATGTGTTGATGCAATTGTAATTGTGGAGAGCTGTCTAAAGCAATGTCAGTCAGGCAAGAGAGGTTTACACTCTATAAAACACATTGGGGCCAATTTATAAAATATTTGTGTTTCTATGAGCACCAATGGGAAGCTTGCCAAGATCGTATAATTTCAGGAAAAAAATGCATACAAAATTTAAGTATAGCAATTCAGAATTTGACTCTTATGGACCTTGACACAATGATTTAATATCATAAAATTTGTATTATATAGACAGATATATACCGCACAGCATTCAATTAACACCTAATTTATTATTTATCGTAATTGTTAGTATTTTTCATGAAATTACCAGTTTGTGTAAGATAATAACAATCTGTTTTAAGGTTTTTGAGGACATAAATCTTGACATGAATGTTTAGATGTTTATCACTTTGTTTGAAGTTACGACGACTGATGTTTTTGCGCATTTTTAATGATTGTGGGGTTTACCAATTTGGCACTGAGAAAGGCTGTTAAATACATATTTCTTTTTAGTGTTTTTACATATTAATAAACTATGTAAGGTTGGCTTTGAAAATCAAAGACATCGAATTAACTTAAGATGTTGTTGAAAGTATTCGTCTTATTGCAAAGTTTTGTATTTTCACTTAACCTGGTGTAGGAAGTGGTGACAATGGACAGATACGCACGTCCATACCAATGATGCTGTGCATTGAATAGCATGTTAGCACGCCCACATGGGCGTGCTCACATGCTAAGTGGGCAGACTAGTTGGGGGAACTAACGCCCTTGTGACTAGTCCCTGAGCCCATTAGCATCTCATAAAGGATCTATAGAAATACTTTTTCTAAAGATCTCTTCATGTATGTTATTAGATGCAGGAATAGTTAGGCAAGAATTAGAAATATGCATCCAGAGCTGCTAGTTTTTCTGGGAGCATAGGGGACCTGACAGGTTCCCCTTAAAAGTGGTAACCAGTGCCATAGTATGTTGACTCAAATGCGTGTTCTGCATGAAAATTGGAATATCAGGAGTACCTACTACAGTTCCAGGTCTACGCTTTTCCTGGGCAATCTTTGTTGTCATGGCTTCTGCACTAATTTTGCATTCACAAAATGTGACCATTTCGGCCAGACCCTTTGGTCATGCTGAGGTAGGCGGTAAAAATCATTGAACTTAATGATTGGCTGCAGTAGATATGACATCACTGCTGTCACGATTTATAAAAATACCGGTGGGGAGCAGCAGAAAGGCAGTTCTTGACTCTAATAAGAAAGTATTACTGATATTCTTCTTTTTATGCAGATCAAGTCTTCGGCACAACATGTGACCATTTCGGCCAGGCCCTTTTGGTCATGTTGAGGTAGGCGGGAGAAATCGTTTAACTTAATGATTGGCTGCTGTAGATATGACATCACTCCTGTTGCAATTTATAAAAATATTGGTGGGGAGCAGCAGAAAGGCAGTTCTGGACTCTAATAGGAAAGTAATGCTGATATTCTTCTTTTCATGCAGATCAAGTCTTCGGCACAACATATTGACAATTTCGGCCAGACCTTTTTGGTCATGTTGAAGTAGGCGGTGGGGAGCAGTAGAAAGGCAGATCTGGACTACAATAGGTAAATAATTCCAATATTCTTATTTTCGTGCAGATGAAGTCTTCTGCAAAACATGGGACCATTTCGGCCAGACCCTTTTGGTCATGTTGAAGTAGGCGGGAGAAGTCGTTTAACTTAATGATTGGCTGCCATAGATATGACATCACTGCTGTCGCAATTTATAAAAATACCGGTGGGGAGCAGTAGAAAGGCAGATCTGGACTCCAATAGGTAAATAATTCCAATATTCATATTTTCATGCAGATCAAGTCTTCGGCAAAACATGGGACCATTTAGGCCAAATCCTTTGGTCATGTTGAAGTAGGCGGGAGAAGTCGTTTAACTTAATGATTGGCTGCCATAGATATGACATCACTGCTGTCGCGATTTATAACAATACTGGTGGGGAGCAGCGAAAGGCAGTTTTGGACTCCAATAGGTAAATAATGCCAATATTCTAATTTTCATGCAGATCAAGTCTTTGGCACAACTTAATGTGAAACCAGGATCCCCTTTAAAATAATAATAAATATAGGAGTATCCCAACATTTTCACATGACAGAGATAGTGAGAGAAGAAGAAACAAACATAACATAACATTTCATATTTCAATATAATGGACATTTTATGTGATTTTGAAGAGTATTATCTAAATTTTCCAAAATTGCAGCTGGTGCTATACTGCAGATGTAAATGCTTTCACGGTAACGTTGCTTTCTCCGAGTCAGAATTATGTGCTGAGATAGTTATTTATCAAGGACAAGCATAATGTGGTTCAAAGCTGAATCTATTTTGCTCCAGTCATATTTTGAATACACTTATATGCTGAAACATGACTTTTCCTTACAGGTAAGCTAGTACATGACAACAATGAAATATCATCTTCTGTCTGCTGGAAATGCTTTATTGTCTGACGGTCAATTAAAAATAAATTTATCTGAATTGCAATTTTTTTTTCAAGATTTGAAGATCTAGCTGGAATTTTGGAGGACTTTGTCATTGCTATCATTGTAATTTCTTTGTCAAACAATGACATTACAAAATCAATAAGCTATTAATCTTCTCATAGATGTGTTACGTCAATGTCCTGCAGCCCTAAGGAAAATTTACATACAGAAAACAACACAGTGTATCTCCCCCATTCTGTCTGCACACGTCTTGTTGATTAGAATGGGATGCCAGCCACATACCTGGCCACCTTGCCCGATGTTCAGCTTTGTTCCCTGCTGCTGCATTGGTCAACAATATCCTTCTGAACATATACAGCATAAACTGGCTATTCATTAACTAATAAGGTTCTTTTGAACCTTCTGTGTTTGAGAAAGTTCTCTTTGTTTTGACTGTCACGCTAGGTACGGAGAAGTACCAAGCGAGCGGTGAAAGATAAGGGAAGGGGTCACCTACGTCTAGGGAAGGGGGAGATGGGGACTCCTGACCAAACCTACAGCTGGTCCCTGGGGTCCCTCAACACTGTAGATAGGTTCCACACTTATGCGCCGAGCCACATAACTGACCCTAGGTATCCCTAGAGCTGGACCCTAAATAGGGAATGGTTGGGATGAGCTCTTCGACAACCCCACTAAACGCTAAAGGAAGACACAAAGAGGACACACGGGGGAAAAGCAGGAACTACTTATCCACAGATGACTCAGCAAAGATACTACAGATGAAAGAAAGCCACCTGTTTGCAACCAGAGCTAGAATGAATTGAATAATATCACCAGCACCAGTCCAGGGAAGAAGGGAGTATTTAAGCACCAAGAGGATACTGATAATCAGCAGCTGGGTAGAAGGTGAGCTCCTGTTTGGTCCTAAAGGGGGAGAGATGAAATGTCATCAGGAAAGCTACCAATACCAATGAATAATATAGAAACAAGGCCATAATACTGCATGAATGACACCGGGGTACCACTACGTAGTAGTCCCCGGGTATATTCTTCAATAGACATTATGTAAGAAGGAGAACAAGAAGAACAAAAACCAAAACTGTGGTAGAAAACGATTATTTTTATTAAGTATTTTAATATGCAAAAAATGTGATTAGTACAAAATGGGATTAAAACTTAGAAGATCAGGTAGAGAAACAGGGCTAGCTAATATTTCATGAAAACATGCATAAAATGGACAGAAAAACGAGAATTAGCCCCCCTCTCCCAGCCAGTGTGACCACTGGAAAGATGTAGAAAAATATCAAATGATGTAGTATTAAATGTCTAATACCTTTCGATTATGTAAAAAAGGGGGAACATATACCTTCAGTTGTGGGCAGACATTCAAAATGGATGGGATGAGTGTCAAAGGTATGGTATCTCACACATAGCTGTCTGAATGAGCATGTTAAACGTAACTAAGGCCAGAAAACATTTTTATTAATTAATCAATGCACGTGTACAATGGTTGAGAGGTATAGTAACATGCCTAAGCAATGGCTATGAACCGTGTACACCACAATGGCATAGAGGAAGGCAAATAGTTAATGATGGAAAAATGTATAAAAATAGTTCAAAAAGTGTGGTATGGGGAAATCACTAGGTGCAAAAAATGCCCATATAAAGGGAGAGCATACATATCTCTTTAAAGAGAAAAGGGCAGACTGCGAGAAACTTTTCTAAAAGTGACAGAATTGTTATACCTCTGGTGAGGAGTGGTCACAGTGGATGGAAGGGGGGATCCCCAACGATCGTTTCGCAAACGCTTTTTCAAGGGGCAGTGTCATTGTATTGATTAATAAATTAATTTAATTAATTTAATAAATTAATAAAACTGTTTTCTGGCCTTAGTTATGTTTAACATGCTGTTTCTCTACCTGATATTCTAAGTTTTAATTCCATTTTGTATTAATCACATTTTTTGCATATTAAAATACTTAATAAAAATAATCGTTTTCTACCACACTTTTGGTTTTTGTTCTTCTTGTTCTCCTTTTTATATATACTATACCAATGAGTACAGACAACAGGAACAATAGAAAGTCAAGGAGGATTTTGTGAAGCTAAATGCTGTGACATTCAATTGCCAGAAACCACATGACTGTCTGTCACCCATGGTACTAACCTTATTAATTGACTATTTGAGTTTGGATTTCTCTTCTGCTCATAAACTAGAGCAAACACAACATTGGAATCTTCTCTGGGACAGTCTTTACAATGGTAAGGGGTAAAGAGCAGAGGAGAAAAAATTACTCACATTGGAAGCGCTGAATCTGAAAGAATATAGACTTAGGGGTACTTTGCACGCTGCAAGATCGCTAGCCGATGCTTGCGATGTCGAGCGCGATAGTACCCGCCCCCGTCGCACATGCGATATCTTGTGATAGCTGGTGTAGCAAACATTATCGCTACGACAGCTTCACACGCACTTACCTGCCCTGCGACGTCACTCTGGCCGGCGACCCGCCTCCTTCCTAAGGGGGCGGGTCGTGCGGCATCACAGCGACGTCACACGGCAGGCGGCCAATAGAAGCAGAGCGGCGGAGATGAGCGAGACGTAAACATCCCGCCCACCTCCTTCCTTCCGCATAGCCGGTGGAGGCAGGTAAGGAGATGTTCCGCGCTCTTGCGGCTTCACACACAGTGATGTGTGCTGCCGCAGGAACAAGGAACAACATCGTATCTCCTATTGGTGCGACATTATGAAAATGTTCGACGCTACACAGATCACCGATTTCCAACGGAAACTTTCTCATGCATTGAATTAAACATAGAGGTGGCGCTACGAGACCCAGGACCGGCATTAACTTTGGTGCTGGTTTGATAATTAAAGTTGCAAGTTGTACTTATCTCAACTCTAAAGGTTAATTTTCACAATTGTATTATTTATCATAACAAGCAAACTAAATGCCTATTTTATGATAACACATAGGCTAAAGGCCGCTTTACATGCAACAAGATGTTGTTGGGGTCACGGAATTCGTGACGTACATCCGGCCTCGTTAGTATGAAATGCACGAATGACCGTTAACGATCAAAATTACTTACCTTATCGTTAATCGTTGACATGCTATCCATTTGCCAAATATGGCTGCTGTTGCAGGACGCAGGTTGTTCGTCGTTCCTGCGGCAGCACACATCGCTATGTGTGACACCACAGGAACAGAGAACATCACCGTACCTGAGGCCGCCCGCAATGAGGAAGGAAGGAGGTGGGTGGGATATTCGTCCCGCTCATCTCAGCCCCTCCACTTCTATTGGGCGGCCGCTTAGTGACGTTGCTGTGACGCCGAACGAACCGCCCCCTTAGAAAGGAGGCGGTTCGCCGGCCTCAGCGACGTCGCAGGGAAGGTAAGTATGTGTGACGGGCCTAACGATATTGTGCGCCACGGGCAGCGATTTGCCCGTGACGCACAAACGACGGGGGCGGGTGCTTTCACCAGTGATATCGCTAGCGTGTAACACCCGCTTAAGTCCAACATTTTTTTTTATTATTTTTATCATTGTGTCTTATTTCATCTCTATCTTTCCTTCTGTGTATCCATAGTTAAAAGGGCAGTCCTATTCTCACACTACTAAAATGATATTCCGATGAGCTCTTGCTTTTTAATGCTGCAGACTCCTCTCCCTGAGTTGTGTGCTCCTGACTGGTCCCACCTCTCTGAGTTATCATCAAGATAATTTAAGTGTAGAAATCACCTTAGGGCTAGCACACACGGCGAGTAATACGGAACGAGTGGAATGCGATAAACAAAATCGCATTCCACTTGGACCAATATTACTGTATGGAATCGGTCCCATGAGCAATTTTTTTTCTTAGCCCTAATTGGACTGAGAAAACAGTCGCAGCATGCTGCGGGTGGAATGCGATCTTGTTTTACTCGCACCCATTAAAGTCCATGGGTGCGAGAGAAACATCACATTGCACTTGCATTACAGCGGAGTGCAATGCGATTCTCTCATCAGCTGGCAACAGAGGAGATGGGGAGATACATCCCTCCCCTCCACAGCACCGGCCCTCCCCTCTGCAACTGTGGTCTGATCACAGCACAGTCAGATGACACTCACATGAAACTCAGCTCCTGCTGTGCTGTGAGCATGAGTCAAGTGTCATGCGAGAACATGCACTAATCCCCATGCGGCCTCAGCCTTAAAGACCCACTGCAGGGTTTTTGGTTTTTTTAGTGCTTTTTAAATGTATGTCCCCCACCCCCGATCTTTTATTCACCTTTCCGCGGCTAATTCTTGTGCGTCACTGAGGTCTCTTGGCTCAATTTTGTGCCCTAACTTCTGACTATCCAGAAGTCAGAATTTACATCTCAAGCGCTCAATGCAACTCTATGAAAGCCAAACCAACACCAGAATGAAGCCAGAATGAAGGTCTCCTAGACTTATTTTGAAGAGTAACCTCTAGTGATGAGCGAGTACCAAAAAGCTCGGGTGCTCGAGGCTCGGGCCGAGCATCCCAAGATACTCGTGTACTCGGCCCGAGCACCGAGCCCAATGTTATCCTATGGGAGACCCGAGTATTTTTATGAAATGACCGCCGGCAGCATGTAGAAACCCTAAAAATGTCACAAAAGTCTCAGAAGAGTGCTCAAATGACATGGCAACAGCATGGGGAAGACCCCTTGAAGCATTTATCACTCAAAAGTCACAGCTGTGAACAATTTTGTCCGAGTTTTACGCCATTTTTACGGACTCACCAGAAAACCTTCCAAAATGACACCAAAATGAATTTTCATGGCGGAAATGTTAAGGGCACATACCCAATAGTGAGATAGAGCTGGTGTATGTTACTTTTTGAGATTATTACATGAAAGATTTTACGTAAAAACATTGTGTGGCACTCCGATGTCCAAAACGCACGTTTTGTGCTTTTTACTAGCGATGTCGGTCATTTTTTTTTTCATTCTATCTCCCGTCGGTCGGTCTTGCTCTGTCGGTCTCTCTCTATATTGTCTGTCCCCCTCTCACAGTCTGTCGGTCATTCTCCCCCCTCTCTCTTACTTACCGTTCCCCGATCACTGCCACGGCGCTGCACAGCTGTTCACTAAACTCCGGCGGCTTTTCCTCTTTTGAAAAAGCCGGCCGCTCATTAAACAATCTCGTATTCCCTGCTTTCCTGCTTTTCGGCGCCTATGATTGGTTGCAGAGAGACACGCCCCCACGCTGAGTGACAGGTGTCTCACTGCACCCAATCACAGCAGCCGGTGGGCGTGTCTATACTGTGCAGTGAAATAAATAATTAAATAATTAAAAAAAACGGCATGCGGTCCCCCCAATTTTAATACCAGCCAGATAAAGCCATACGGCTGAAGGCTGGTATTCTCAGGATGGGGAGCTCCACGTTATGGGGAGCCCCCCAGCCTAACAATATCAGTCAGCAGCCGCCCAGAATTGCCGCATACATTAGATGCGACAGTTCTGGGACAGTACCTGGCTCTTCCCGATTTACGCTAGTGCGTTGGCAAATCAGGGTAATAAGGAGTTAATGGCAGCCCATAGCTGCCAATAAGTCCTAGATTAATCATGTCAGGCGTCTCCCCGAGATTCCTTTCATGATTAATCTGTAAATTACAGTTAAAAAACACACACACCCGAACAATCCTTTATTAGAAATAAAAAACACTAACAATGTCCGGCGTAATCTACAGTCCTCCAGCGTCGCATCCAGCTGTGCTGCATGAAGGTGACAGGAGCTGCAGAATACACCGCCGCTCCTGTCAGCTTCACACAGCAACTGAAGACAGCTGCGCGATCAGCTGAGCTGTCACTGAGGTTACCTGGATCCAGCGGTGGATGCAGCGGTGGCCGCGGGTAACCTCAGTGACAGCTCAGCTGATCGCGCTACTCACCGCTGCACCGGTCAGCTCCACGCAGCAACTGAGGTGAGTATAGCGATCAGCTGAGCTGTCACTGAGATTAATTGCGGCCACCGCTGGATCCAGCGGTGGCCGTGAGTTTCCTGACTGACAGCAGCTGATCGCGCTACTCACCTCAGTTGCTGTGTGAAGCTGACAGGAGCGGCGGTGTATTCTGCAGCTCCTGTCACCTGCATGCAGCAGAGCTGGACGCGACGCTGGAGGTCCATGGATTACGCCGGACATGGAGGGCTTTGTCGGGGTTAATAAATTGGTGATGAGGGACTTTGTTATTGTTTTTTATTTCTAATAAAGTATTTTTCGGGTGTGTGTTTTTTAACTGTAATTTACAGATTAATCATGGAAGGTTTCTCGGGGAGATGCCTGACATGATTAATCTAGGACTTATTGGCAGCTATGGGCTGCCATTACCTCCTTATTACCCCGATTTGCCAACGCATTAGGGTAAATCGGGTACAGTCCTAGAACTGTCGCATATAATGTATGCGGCAATTCTGGGCGGCTGCTGACTGATATTGTTAGGCTGGGGGGCTCCCCATAACGTGCAGCCTTCAGCTGTATGGCTTTATCTGGCTGGTATTAAAATTGGGGGGACCGCACGCCGGTTTTTTAAAATTATTTATTTATTTATTTTACTGCACAGTATAGACACGCCCACCGGCTGCTGTGATTGGGTGCAGTGAGACACCTGTCACTCAGCGTGGGGGCGTGTCTCACTGCAACCAATCATAGGCACCTGTGTGCGGGGAAAGCAGGGAATATGAGATGGCTGTGTGCAGAGCACAGCGCGCCCGCCGGTATAAAGGCTCGGTCACGCTGTGCGGGCCGGCCAATCACTGCAATTCCACAACTAACAGGGCTGTGGCATTGCAGTGGTCTTCCAGCCAATCCCTGCATGAGGGCTGGCTCTCAAAAGAGCGCCAACATGCAGGGATGAAGACCACGAGTACAGCATGAGTATCGCGAAATTACTCGGTACCCGCCGAGTAGCCCAAGTACAGTGATACTCGTGCGAGTACCGAGTAGTGACAAGAATACTCGCTCATCACTAGTAACCTCATTAAATACTGGAGCTGCCAGCTTTTCATAAATCACAGCAAATCGACAGGGGCAAAAATGGAAACAGATGAAGATTTCAAAAGGTGAGTATACGGCAGTTGGCAAGGGACTTACATTTAAAGCACCACTCCAGTGTTGAAATAAAAAAAAAATGTTGAAGTGGTCCTTTAAGCTTTTGTCTGATCCAAAACATTACCCTGCCTGGCTGATTTTACCTTCAGCCATCTACATCAGTATAGCTGCCTGTTTGTTTTAACATAATTATTAGCTATTTTCTAGCAGAACTCAACTCTCCTACACTTCTCCACAATGAAACTTGTAATAATTGCAAAGGACAGAGTTGTATTTGTTGTCTGACGCAGACAGCTCCGTGATGTAAAACTGCAAATGCTGTTCTATTGATGCAAATGGCAAAGGTTTATCTTCTGTCATATGCATTAACAGATCAGCCTTTGGAGTTTCACATAACTGATCTCTAAACAGCAGAACAAACACAGTTCAGCTCTTCTCAGCTCATTTTAATACAGCCCCATCCTGCAGTATAATTCTCATCTCAGTCACTCTAAATACAACCCCATTCTGCATTATACCACTTTTTTTTAGCCTCTCTATATACAACCCCATCCTGTAATACATTACTCCTCTTAGTTACCTGCACACATGCACACCACTTCTTTTTAGTAGGAGCTCTACACTCTGATGAAGTAGACTCTGTTGATTCCCCTAATATCATCACTCACAGGAGAAGGTGATTCTAGATATGACCCAGGGTTGATCTATGATTGCACGTTGCTAGCTATGGAAGACTGCAACCTTGAATGAGCAAGCAGCACGGGAACTAAAGCAGAATGGTTTTCAAGCAACTGGAAGATAAATGGAGCTTGGAAGAGCATCATTTGAGGGGTTATATGTGGGAAATGAGGTACAGTGGAACCTCGGTTTACGAGTAACTTGGTGTGCTAGTATTTCGCTATACGAGCAAAGCCTGCTGTAAATTTGTAACTCGGTTTACGAGCAATGCTTTGCTGTACGAGCAAATACTCATTGCACACACTTCCGGTTCTGTAGTTTCACCGCGCTCTGACCCGCTCTTGCAGTCCACACAAACACACATAAACACACACATATTGTGCTCACGTAGCCTCCGTTCACTCGTCGGCTTCTTCCCTAGTTCTTGTTGTCCACAGATATCTGGATTCGGTAACCATCATGACCGATGCAGGTCAGGAGCTGCCACTGTCAATGCTTCCCAAAGACAGCGCACTGATCAATCAGAGGCAAGCAGCTCATGCCTTTGACGTCAGCACACTGGACAATTAGAGGCAAGCGGCTCATGCGTATGACGTCAGTTGCTGATGCGTTGACAGCGGCAGGTCCTGCATCGGTCATGATGGTTGCAGGATACACATACTTGCGGAGTACAAGAATCAGGGAAGAGACCGGCAAGGGAACGGAGGATAGGTGAGCATAATATGTGTGTGTGAGTGTGTGTGTGTGTGTGTGTGTGTGTGTGTGTGTTTGTGTGCATTTGTGTGTGTGTGGAATGGCACAATTGGGAACCAGGATGTGACATTGCTACAAGTTGTAGAACAAATTGTCTGAGTTTCCATTATTTCCTATGGGAAATTTTGCTTTGCTACAAGAATAACTTGGTTTATGAGCACACTCCCAGAACGGATTGTTCTCTACATATCAATAAATATATATGTACATAATTATAATACCACTTTCTGTTTTGAAGAATAACCTTTTAAATACATATAGAGAATAGTTTAATCCAGATGGACAGCCCCTTTAATTCTGCCTATGCAAAGATTTTTCACAAAAACAGAGCTCCAACTGTTGGGAAAGATATATTAAGACATTTAAGATTACAGAATGAGTTTCCTAAGATTCCTAAATGCTCAATTTTATAATTTCCTGTACCATTTTACAAAGAAAAACTATAGTCTAATACATTAAGTGTAACTTAAGTTGTAATTTTAACTTCGAAATTTGTCAAGGTCAATTCTGCTACATCTGTATAAATGGAGGTATAGATAGACGGATAGTTTTATTCTTGAAAAAGAAAGAAAACTACTTTGGAGACAATACAATTTCTATCTTGAAAGAAAATTGTATCAGTATTTGGGTCTGAAAAGTAATTTTAAAGCAAACAACATAAGCTCTTTTGGTATGTTTTTCTTCAGGAGAGTATTATTTGCTCAAAAAACAAGACGTCTTCAGTAGGGCAATGAATTTGAAGGATATACTGTAGTTTCTCAGACTCCCTCAACTTCTTAGAAATTGGAATGTGAAAGATATTGATTAACAAGATTTCAGCACAATATGAAAAGGTATTATAGGTGTCAAAAGTGCAAAGTTAGCAAACACATGCTTTGTTGTGGCAATTTTCTCCTTATAGAATGAGAGGCTTCATACATTGACACTATTACAGAGAACACAACAATTTGTATTTTCACACAATCACAATCCTTTAAAAATCTAACAAAAATTTACGGTTGGTCTTAGCAGGGCCACCATTAGGGAGCACAGATGGTACTGGTGGCCTGGGATCCACCAAAGACATGCATCAAAGGAGCCCGACACCGCTTTGTCAATACCGCTGCCAGCTGACAAGAAACCAACTGTGATGCAAGGCCCTGAGAAGGACTAGCCCTGTCCATTTCTCACAGTATGTGGCAGAAACAGTCGTCGTATGACAGCCTCATAGAGCAGCTTCAGCATCCAGAGGTCACCTCTCCTCCTCTCTGTACCTCAGAGAAGAAGACTGAGGAGACTAGGCTATGATTGGTGCCCTATAGATACTATATATGTGGGGGAGAGGGACATGGCTTTATATATACTATATGTGTGAAGGAGGGAGGATGGGAAAAATTATATATATACTATATACTGCATGTGGGGGATCAGAACATGGCTTTATATATACTACTAGCTGTACTACCCGGCTTCGCCCGGTTTAATAACTGCTGTTAACAAAATAAAAAGTATTAACAAAAATGTATTCTGCACACAAAAAACACAAAACAAATAGATATAAATGTAATTATGTCTGTCTCCCCCCTCTGTATATATCTCTCTGTCTCTCTCTCTATCTCTTTGTCTGTCTGTCTCTTTCCCTGTCTGTCTCTGACTGTCTCTGTCTCTTTCCCAGTCTGTCTCAATCTCTTTCCCTGTCTGTCTATCTATCTCTTTCCCTGTCTATCTATCTGTCACTTTCCCTGTCTGTCTCTTTTCCTCTGTCTTTTTCCCTGTGTCTGTCTCTTTGTCTGTCTCTTTACCTGTCTTTGTCTGTCTCTTACCCTGTCTGTCTCTTTCCCTCTCTTTCTCTGTCTGTCTCTTTCCCTGTCTGTCTGTTTCCCTGTGTCTGTCTCTGTCTCTTTGTGTCTGTCTCTAGTCTTTACCTGTCTGTGTCTGTCTCTTAACCTGTCTCTCTCTTTCCCTCTCTTTCCCTGTCTGTCTCTTTCCCTGTCAGTCTGTCTCTTTGTCTGTGTCTGTCTCTTTGTGTCTGTCTCTTACCCTGTCTATGTCTGTTTCTTACCCTGTCTGTGTCTGCCTCTTTCCCTGTCTGTGTCTATCTCTTTCCCTGGCTGCATTGTGACACGCCAACATTCCATTTAAGGGCGTGGCTGCGCATTCTTCTGACGTTCTGGCTGCACTGTGGCTCCCAGCTCCATTCGCTTTAATGGAGGCAGGTTTTTTGATGAATAACTGTAAAGCACGGGGTTAAAATTTCCCCTCAAAACATAGCCTATGATGCTCTTGGGGTCCAGAAGTGTGAGTGTGCAACATTTTGTAGCTGTAGCTGCGACGGTGCAGATGCCAATCCCGGACATATACACACACACATACACACACACATACATTCATTCAGCTTTATATATTAGATATGTGTGATGCAGGGGAACATGGTTCTATATAGATACTACATGTGTGGGAAAGGGGGGGCATGGTTTTACATATAATATATGTGCAAGTGAGGGGAATTGTAATAGTGATGGGCGAGCATGCTCGCCACTGCTCAATACACAATCGAGCAACTGCTTGATACTCACTCAACTATCCATGGTGCTTGAGCACCATGCTCAAGTACATGCCTTGCTGTATGCAGGAATTTCCTGTCAATCATGAAAATGTCATAGTCATGTTGGCTACTGGCATTACTATGATTGGCCAGCTGCGTTGTTTCACTGGCTGTATTTAAGACCCTGTGACCCTCCGCTTGGCTTACTCTACCTTGGAAACAATGTAGCTGCTGATGAAGGAATATTAGAGTGTTTACTGCCTTACAGTCCTTGCTGCTGCAACGTAAAACCAAAAGTTTTTTCAAGGCTTTGTCTAAGCTATTCTGTTTTCTAATAATACTGTTCTTAGCTGCATTTAGAGTAAGGAGAGCTGCTGGAAAAGTGTTAGTGTATTAGAGGCATTTAGTCAGGCAGGGCCAGAGTCACAACCCAGCACACCCGGGCAAGTGCTAGCGTCCTTGGCAAATGAGGGGGCCCACTCGCCATTGGCAGGGTTTGTGACTGTCTCTGCTGATAGTGAAATTTCCAAATTGTCCTTGGCTAAAAATAGGTGCCCCACCACTGCTTTCATGGCTGCGCACTGTGCGGCTTTGTCTGCTAGCAAGGGACGTGGCCGGGTCAGCCAGCACACAAGTAGAATTAAAGGCGCAGTGCTGGCCTGTCTGTAAAGTGACCGCCAAGAAGCAGTACACCCTACACAGCCACATGCTCATGGGGAGCTGGACGGTAGACAAGCGGAGGAGGTGATTAAGGCTTGCTGCCGGCCTCTCCATATTAAAAATATCTCTAATGTGTGTGTGTGTGTGTGTGTGCGTGTATGTCAGTCTATATAACCATGTACATATGTAATGTCTGTTTATATATATTTTAGCGATATATTCTTCAGATATGTTCAGTATATGTACATATGCCTGTATGTTTAATACCTGTGTATATGTTTGTGTATGTGCATGTCTGCATGTGCATGGGATCCACTGAGACTCTTCCGCCTGGGGCCCAGGAAAAACTGAAGCCGCCCTATAGGCAGGGAATATTGCTTTCCAGTCATTGCTGCTGCAATGTAAAAAATCTATTTTATTCTCTAATAATACCGTGTCTTGGCTGCATTTAGTGTAGGGCTAGCTGCAAGATAAGGGATAGTGTATTAGAGCATGTGGGTAGGGATTATTTCCTTACAGTCCTTGCTACTGCAACATAAAACCAAAAGTCATTTTCCAGGCTAAATCTAATGTATTCTATGCTCTAATAATAATGCTTTTAACTGCATTTAGTGTAGGGAGAGCTGCTGGAGAAGGGATAGTGTATAAAAGGAATCTAGGCAGGGATTATTGCCTTACAGTCCTTGCTGCTGCAACATAAAAAAAAATCCTATTCTCTAATAAAACTTCTTTTAGCTGTGTTGAGGGCTCAGTGATGAAGAAGGGATAGAGTACTAGGGACATCAAGGCAGGGATTATTGCCTTAAAGTCCTTGCTGCTGCAACGTAAAACCAAAAGTCCTTTTCAGGGCTAAGACTAATCAATTCTATCATCTAATAATACCACTATTAGCTGCATTTAATGTAGTGAGATCTGCTGGAGAATGAATAGTGTATTAGAGGCATCAAGGCATTATTCCCTTACAGTCTTTGCTGCTTCAACATAAACAATCTACTTTATTTTCTAATAATACTGCTCTTAGCTGCATTTAGTGTAAGGAAAGTTGCTTGAGAAGGGCTAGTTTAGCAATAGAGGCATCTAGGCAAGAGCTTTTACTAACATTTCTTGTTGCTGCAATGTAAAATGAAAAGTACTTTTCAGGCCTACATCTATTCTATTCTAATCCCTATTAATACTGCTCTTAGTTGCATATCTAGTATATAATGCGTAAGGCATGTATTAAACGATAGGGAAGTGGACGTCCCTCTGATGGTGGAGCAGACATGGTCAGAAGAATACAATGGTGGTGAACAGCATCTACTGTCTCAAGAGGAGGATGATTATAAGACCACAGTTCTCAACATGTCATGTTTCTAAGTCAACAAATCATGAGGAGGAGGAGCAGAGTGGAAGAAGAGATGGTGGAAGATAAAGTCACTGACCCAAGCTTGTAAGGTGGCATTCAGAGTGAAGACAGTAGTGCAGAGGGGGACAGATCAGCAGAGTTACAACAGTCATGAACAGGCAGTGGGGTGGTCAGAGGTAGTAGGCAAAATACTGTTCCCCATAGCACACACAAGAGGCAAGTTCCTAGGCCAAGGGTTAGGTGTTCTCCAGGCTGGCACATTTTTAAAGAAAGTGAGCACTGTAAAAATATGGGTGATTTGCAACATGTGCCATACCAAGATCAGTAGGGGCCTGATCACTGCCTGACTGACCATCATCGGCATGCTCATGCACATGTCATCAAAGTACCCGACTAAATGGGTTGAATGCCTGATTCCACAATCAGTGTCTGCGGGTGACACCAATGTCTCTCCCCCTGTGCTATGTGTTTGCCAATCCCCTGTCCAGGACGCAGGTATGAATGCCTCCTGCTCTGCACCTGTCATTGCACATTCAAAAGCGCAATCAACAACCATGTCTGGTTCTTTGTCCCAGCACAGCATGCAGCTTTCTCTACTAGGGCTGAGCGGATCCGAACTGTAAAAATCTGGATCCGCGCGGTTTCAAAGATTTTCAGGTACCGAACCCGGATCCGGAATTCCGGGTGCACGATCCGGATCTGGCACTGGTAAAAATAATTGAAAAATAAAGAAAAACAGCATTTCATACTTAACGAGACTCAGTGTCATGGCGGCACACTGCTTCCGGGTCGAGCATTCACTCCCTGTATTGTGCATCGTATACACACAGCTTTCCATGTTTCCCCGCCCACCGGCCGTCTTCTCGTCTGTGATTGGTTGCAGGCACACGCGCCCCCAGCCTGTGACAGTATCTACCTGCCGTGCAGTCATCGCGATTCAGTCATTGTCTGCACAGCCAGCGGTCGTGCTCTATGGCCGCTTGCTGTGTTATGTAGTAGAGCTGAAGTGGCATGGGACCTCGTGTGGATTACACCGGACCTACAGGGTGTTGGGGGTTAATATAGAGGTGAAGAAGTGTGTGTGGTTTGAACTTTATTCCAAATAAAGGATTTTTCTCTGTGTCACTGTTTATTTACATTCACTTATAGCTAACTGTGATGAAGGTACAGTTAGGTCCAGAAATATTTGGACAGTGACACAAGTTTTGTTATTTTAGCTGTTTACAAAAACATGTTCAGAAATACAATTATATATATAATATGGGCTGAAAGTGCACACTCCCAGCTGCAATATGAGAGTTTTCACATCCAAATCGGAGAAAGGGTTTAGGAATCATAGCTCTGTAATGCATAGCCTCCTCTTTTTCAAGGGACCAAAAGTAATTGGAAAAGGGACTCTAAGGTCTGCAATTAACTCTGAAGGCGTCTCCCTCGTTAACCTGTAATCAATGAAGTAGTTAAAAGGTCTGGGGTTGATTACAGGTGTGTGGTTTTGCTTTTGGAAGCTGTTGCTGTGACCAGACTACATGCGGTCTAAGGAACTCTCAATTGAGGTGAAGCAGAACACCCTGAGGCTGAATTAAAAGAAAAAATCCATCAGAGAGATAGCAGACATGCTTGGAGTAGCAAAATCAACAGTCGGGTACATTCTGAGAAAAAAGGAATTGACTGGTGAGCTTGGGAACTCAAAAAGGCCTGGGCGTCCACGGATGACAACAGTGGTGGATGATCGCCGCATACTTTCTTTGGTGAAGAAGAACCCGTTCACAACATCAACTGAAGTCCAGAGCACTCTCAGTGAAGTAGGTGTATCTGTCTCTAAGTCAACAGTAAAGAGAAGACTCCATGAAAGTAAATACAAAGGGTTCACATCTAGATGCAAACCATTCATCAATTCCAGAAATAGACAGGCCAGAGTTAAATTTGCTGAACAACACCTCATGAAGCCAGCTCAGTTCTGGAAAAGTATTCTATGGACAGATGAGACAAAGATCAACCTGTACCAGAATGATGGGAAGAAAAAAGTTTGGAGAAGAAAGGGAACGGCACATGATCCAAGGCACACCACATCCTCTGTAAAACATGGTGGAGGCAACGTGATGGCATGGGCATGCATGGCTTTCAATGGCACTGGGTCACTTGTGTTTATTGATGACATAACAGCAGACAAGAGTAGCTGGATGAATTCTGAAGTGTACCGGGATATACTTTCAGCCCAGATTCAGCCAAATGCCGCAAAGTTGATCGGACGGCACTTCATAGTACAGATGGACAATGACCCCAAGCATACAGCCAAAGCTACCCAGGAGTTCATGAGTGCAAAAAAGTGGAACATTCTGCAATGGCCAAGTCAATCACCAGATCTTAACCCAATTGAGCATGCATTTCACTTGCTCAAATCCAGACTTAAGACGGAAAGACCCACAAACAAGCAAGACCTGAAGGCTGCGGCTGTAAAGGCCCGGCAAAGCATTAAGAAGGAGGAAACCCAGCGTTTGGTGATGTCCATGGGTTCCAGACTTAAGGCAGTGATTGCCTCCAAAGGATTTGCAACAAAATATTGAAAATAAAAATATTTTGTTTGGGTTTGGTTTATTTGTCCAATTACTTTTGACCTCCTAAAATGTGGAGTGTTTGTAAAGAAATGTGTACAATTCCTACAATTTCTATCAGATATTTTTGTTCAAACCTTCAAATTAAACGTTACAATCTGCACTTGAATTCTGTTGTAGAGATTTAATTTCAAATCCAATGTGGTGGCATGCAGAGCCCAACTCGCGAAAATTGTGTCACTGTCCAAATATTTCTGGACCTAACTGTATCTCATAGACCAGACCTGGGCAAGGGGCAGCCTGCGGGCCAGATCCGGCCAACCTACCTATGGGTAACCGGCCCACCCATCTTAGCTCAGAGTTGGAGGCATGGCCTGATCTACGATTTTATGCCTCAGGCCTGCTTTCACGGCCGGGAGCTATGTATCCCGCAGTGCAGTGATTAGTGACTGCCACACCGCCACACTCTGCTGGTCACGCGCCCTTTTTCTGCCAGTCATGCCCCCTCTGGATGCTGGGCACAGTCCCTGGATGCCTTCCATGGTATCTATGCTGCTTGGTATTCCCCTTTTTGCTGTCGTCCACGCCCCCTCAATGCTGGACACACACACTCCTTGGATGCCTTCCTTGTCCCCTCTTGCTGCTCTCTCGATGCTGGCCATGCCCCCTTTGTCTGCCTCTTCTACCCAGGATCTTCACATGTGACCGGCTAATCTCCACAGCGGCCACTTCAAAAATGTCTGTTCTGCAACTGAGGTAATGTGAACCAGTAGCAGCAGGGAGAGTGCAGTGTGCCTGCAGGAGGGGAGAGCAGGGAAGCAGCACTTGTGTCTTCTCAGGTCCCCCCTGTGCCTACAATAGAAGAAGCAGACACACAGGGGACTCAGAGAAGACAGCCAGAGGATACCTCAGGCTCTGCTGCTGCAGTGTTGCCAGCCTGTGCCCTCAGCAACATGCAGTACTGCCAGCTTGGGCCCCAAGTGTCTTCCAGTGCTGCCAGCCTATGTACTCAACAGTCTCACGGCTGGTATGTATGCCCCACAGGCCACCACTCACAGTATGTATGTTCTACAGGTCACCACGGTCCGTATGTATGCTCCACAGGTCACCACAGTCAGTATGTATGCTCAACAGGCCACCACTGTCAGTATGTATGCTCCACAGACCACCACTGTCAGTATGTATGCCCTGGAGAATAAACAATTGAGATGAAAGAATCGGGTTTGATGCTGCACTAAAAACCACAATATCACAAAGTTGTAGAAAAAATTTCTTTTCTTTATTTCCAAAGGTCTACGCGTTTCAAAGGCATGTCCGCCTTCTTCATCAGGACAAGGAAAAAATAAAAGAACAGCCTAACACATGCTGCACCCAGAGGATACATATATACCACTGATTTATTTGCTTTCTTTCCCCGCTCCTGAGCAGTTTCATTCCCTACCACGGACATATGCTACAAAGCAGCAGCACCATTTGAACTTTTTTTTCCTCTTTCTTTGAACTCCATTCACCCCTTCTGGAAGTGCCGGTGTTCTAGCAATAAGCGTGTTGCGCACGCGCATTTCATTTTTTCCCACGCTCCTGACCTTTTTTTACCCTTCTCAGTCAATTGGTCTCCTTCTTTCTAGTAACCTCTGCCTGCGCACGCGCGATGGGGTTTTTCATGTTACGTTCATCTTTCTCACTCAACACCTCTGTCTGGGTACACATGCATATTGCAAATCCCATATTAAATTTTTCATGATTCCCCCTTTTTTCACATGAAGGGTCCTTTTTCACGTTTCTTATACTACATATTCCCTTTTAAAGGTATAACATTCTAAAAATTGGGCACAGCTTTTCTCTAGTTCACAAGGATTCATCCTTTCTGCACTCTAAACCATCATGGGACGCATTCACTGTATATGAATATATTTATATATATATATATTTACATTTTAAAAAAAATTTTATTTCATTTTTGATTTTTTTCATTCATATTTTTCTTATTTATGTTTTTTATTGGTAACATCATCTCTTCTCTTACACCAATTCACCCTTTTCTTTTTTCCCTTTTGTACAACTTCCCCCATTTTTTTCACCCTTTTCTGTTTGCTTCACGTGTAGCTTAGTCATTTGACAGATGACGTCATCTCCGCATACATGACCACTCCCTTTCAGTGGTATATATGTATCTTTTGGGTGCAGCATGTGTTAGGCTGTTCTTTTATTTTTTCCTTGTCCTGATGAAGAAGGCGGACATGCCTTTGAAACGCGTAGACCTTTGGAAATAAAGAAAATAAATTTTTTCTACAACTTTGTGATATTGTGGTTTTTAGCGCAGCATCAAACCCGATTCTTTCATCTCAATTGTTTATTCTCCACGGCTATATCGGGGCTGCAGCTTACCGCTTTCTTTACATTCAATTGTTTCGGCTTTCCCAGGAGTTGTGCCTGTCACAACCATAGCAGGTGAGTACCTGTCCTGTTGTTATATCTCCATTTATCATCGGATAAGACCCTATGTGCGCTTTTTTCCACAGTTCTCTCTGAAGTATGTATGCTCCACAGACCACCACTGTCAATAAGTATGCTCCACAGGCCCTAGTAATGTGTATGTCTCAGCTGACATGCTGCCACTCAGGGTGGGGGCGCGTCTAACTGCAACAAATTACACGTGCCAGTGAGTGGGCAAAATGAATATTGAATTGTCGGCTCAGGAAGGGAAGGACGTGACCTGGAAGGAGTTTGCTGCCATGACACCACCTGGGTGAGTACACCACGCGCACTCCTACCCCCCTATCCCTTCCTAGCATGTTTTTAATCTCTGGATTCTGGTCCCCATAGATTTATATGGGCACCGGAATCCGAAGCGGATCCGGATTATTTTTTTTCAATCCGACAGTGATCCGCCGTTCCCGGATTTTGGCGGATTCAATCAACTCTATTCTCTACTCCAGTTCTTGGAACAATACAGACATCCACCCACAGGCCCAATCACTAAACATTTCCACTTAGTGCATAGGCTTTAACACTATAAAAGTCCCAGTCCACTCTTTTTTAAATTGTAAAAAAAAAATATTATGAGGCCCTCCTCTACGTGTCTTCCAGGGTATATTGCCTCCTAATGAATACCAGTGCAATAATGTTGCATTGCAAGTTTTTGTTTTTCTTTCACTTGTGTAATGTAATGGGTAAATTGGTTGTGTACTGTTCAGGAATAAATTATTTTATTTCTTTATATATTTTCGTATTCATTTTATAAAAGTTGTAAAAAAAAAGTGAGAAAAAAATCACAATAGCCAAGAGATCTATCTGTCTATCTATCATATTAATATTTCATTAGGATAAAAATCATCCCAATATATGCAAATGAATGCCTTCCATGTGTATTTATGACTCTGCTATTATCAGGGGAAAAATATCCATGGCAATAATTTTATTGCATTGATATTTCGTCCTACAAAGTTCTGCAGAAATGGCAGCGTACCAGACATCTTTAATGGCAGCATAAAATTAAACACCATTTAGTTTGATATAAACTTGATATAGTATGTAAATTAAGTAAGTTTCAATACATGTCTCCTTACTTACATCTGTTGGCAGTTTAAATAGTTTTAGTGTCATTAATTGTTATGAAAGTGCAAGATTTGCTGTATTCTTGCCGCTAAGGACCAAAGGCACAAAAGTCTAATTGAACTAAGTAATTAGTAATTTGTCATTTCCTATTGTCAGCAATTACTTTCCATTAGAAATCCACAGTGAAAATACTAATTTGAAGTGAGGTTTGCATTTTATTGCTGTCCATCCAAATTAACTTAAAATTGACAGTTACATTTTCATTAAAAGTTGTAAAACATAGAAAGAGAAGGAGGAAACGACTTACTGCGATTTATCATTTATTACTAACCCTATAAATTATGACATTTTATCTTCCCCGAATTACTGAAAATAAATATCAATTGTTACTCATTTATATACATCAATCTGAAAATGTAATTCTAGTAATATTAATTATTTTTACAATAAATTCTAAATGTATTTAAAAGAGATAAAACATACAAAAAATATATAAATATTTACATGTATGCAATAAAGTGTTAATCATATTCCCGGTAGGCAAATAATTGATTATACGGTATGTTTCTTGAATCAATCTTATTCCAGAATTACCCAATACTTGTAAATTGACAAAGTTTCTAGTTTTTATCTATCATGTATTCACTTTTCTGTCATTCTTTTTCTTTCTTTCTTTCTTGCTTTCTTTCTTTCTTTCTTTTTTTTTTCTTTTTCTTTCTTCATTTAGTTTTAGTGGATGGATTTAAATTTTTAAATCTAAAATTTTTGGAACCTTGGATTAAGAGTAACTTGGTTTGAGAAAGTTTTGCAAGATAAGCAAAGCTTTTTTCAAAATTTGTAACTTGGTTTAAGAGCAATGCTTTGCAATAAGAGCAAATACTCACCGTGCACACTTTCGGTTCTGTCCTTTCATCGCGCTCTGATCCGGTCTGGAGGTAACTTTTTGTACATACTGTATGTACTGTATACTGTGTGCAGTATACCATTGTACAGTACAATATATGCTATATAGCACGTCTATGAATTTGCATTTGTGGATACAGTATTGTACGTTCTTTCTGCTAACCAGTACAGTACACCCTCTGCCCTATCAGGGCCTGCCACCTCACGGACATGCTCAGTGAGGTCCTTACCGGACCTAGCCTCTGATGCACTAAGTGCCTGAGCATGCTCAGTAGCCTGAGCAACAGGCTCAGAAAGCAGACTATCAGTTTGATCATGCTCAGTAGGCACATCCCAGAACTTAGACACAGCACGAAGTCCAAGTACCTGTGCAATGAGGCTGTTAGGGTTAATTGTGGGAGCATGCTCAGTAGCCTGAACTGAGGACTTAGTCTCAGACATAACACAATCAGGCTGAGCATGCTCACTAGGCAAAACACCGGGCTTAGACTCTGGCTGGGGTAAATCGGCGCACGCATGCGCACTAGCCGCCTCTCCACACTTAGACGTGGTGGAAGGAGCAGCCAACTGGACGACCCGAGGCACGGCCAAGAACGGCAGCCGGCGCCTGGGCGCAACAGGAACCGCAGCAGGCTGCTTGCGGCTATGGCGGCGCCGGTTCGTAACATAAGGCCAATAGATACATTTACAGTGGAACCTTAGATTACGAGTATAATTGGTTCCAGGGGTGCTCTTAAACCAAGTTACTCTTATATCAAAGTGAATTTTTCCATAGGAAATAATATAAACTCTGACAATTCGTTCCACAATCCAAAAATATTTACTGTATTTATACAAACTTATTACAGTAATACAAAATAATGCCCTGTATTTATATAAAATTATTACAGTGCACTAATACGAAATACTGTACAGTACAGCAAAAAACAAAGCTAATTAAACTTCACATTGGCTTACAATAGAATTGTAGGTGTCAGGTGTCCTGATGACGTGGCAACTCCGGACTATCTCGCAGAGGCCCACCCCTATGATCTGGCACCTCACCATTGGTCGTCAGACGATGACTGGTGAAGTGTTTGGGGCGTGGCTGCCATGAGGTCATCAATGACGTGGCGGTTCCGGATAGGTCGCATGTGACGTCACTGATGACATGGCACTCTGCTATTGGACCTTGGTGGTTCCACCCTGGGTTTGGGGCGGACCCGGGTTATAAAAGGGGCTGGAGACAACATGGAGGTGCGCAGTCTTCATTTAGAGTTCTTGGTGGCATAAGCCTTGTTGGAAGCAGTAGGTAGGGCTAGGCAAACGGTGCCTGTCACGCCAAGATTCGTGGCTCAGCACATGAGGGTCAGGCGCCGTGCTTTCTTGCTACCGTTCCTGTTGTGCTAGAGCAGTCCAGTGGCATTAACTGGGCTGCGGCTGCTGCGTCACCTGTTCAGTTGTGCCTCCTACGCACACGGATAGAATGCCTGTTGCGTCACCTGTCCGAGAGTGCCCTCTACGCACACGGACAGTGTACCTGCTGCGCCACCTGTCCGGTTGTGCCCTCTACGCGCACGAACAGCGCACCCCAGAACCCTTGTGAAGTTAACAGGGTGTTCCTGGATTGGGTGTGTGAACCCTATTATCCTCCTCGGCTTCCCAGTCAAATGCTACTAGTGTGACTACCTGGTCTGACGTGTCCTTTACACACGTGGCCAGTCGAGTGGTGGCCAGAAACGCTAATCGGAGGACCGCTCGGCCTGACGTGTCTTACACACGTGGCCAACAGGGTGCTGTCGCAGCGGTCTTCTCGGTCAACGCTAACTGGTTACCATCCGGCCTGACGTGTTGTTACACACGTGGTCGGAGTAGCGTTTCGCTCCACCGAAACGCTAACTGGGTTGTCGTCCGATCTGACGTGTCCCTACACACGTGACCGGTTCCTTGAGTTATCTCAGAGCCATCCAGCTCTATAGTCTCCGCCTAACCCACAGGGTGCCAACAGCTCCATTACCATCTGGAGCATGGTGGGCCCCGACTGGCAATTGGGATATATATCCCTGGTCCTAATCTGCCGGTCCCCCCGTAACAGAAGACTGCGCCAGGGTCTGGCTGGCATGGCGGAGATGCAGCAGCTACATCAGTTCATACTGCAGCTTGATGCCAAAGTGAGGTCTCTGGAGAAGTCTGCTCTTGCTGCTGATATGGATGATGTGGTGGCTCAAGCGGCTGCAATGGTGTCCGTCACCAAGCCTACTCCAACCCTCCCTCACCTCTCGCTGCCCAACAAGTTTACGGGGAACAGCAAGGCATGTAGGGGATTCGTGAACCAGTGCTCAGTCCATCTAGAGCTGTTGGCTGCACGGTTTCCTACAGAGAGGTCGAAGGTGGGGTTTATCATCTCCTTGCTCTCTGATAGAGCACTGGAGTGGGCTACACCATTGTGGGAGAGTAATGACCCCGTAGTACAGGACTCTAAGGAGTTTTTGGAGTCCTTGCGACAAGTGTTCCTGGGGCCTCAGGTCACTCACGACTCGGCCCTACAGCTACTGACTTTGGAGCAGGGGCGTACCTCCTCAAGTCAATATGCTGAGAGTTTCAGGACACTTGCTGCAGAACTGGGGTGGTCAGAGAGGACTCTCATTCCACTGTTCTGGAGGGGATTGGCCTCGCACGTGAAGGACGCATTAGCGTCGCGTGAGGTACCAACTACCCTTGAGGGCCTCATGCCTCTGGCTACCCGCATTGACCTGCGGACCTCCGAACGCCAGCTGGAGCGCAGGTCAGAGGGTCGTTCAGCCACTGTAGTGGTCTCTCCTACTGCACCTCCCTTAGAGGACATCTCTGTTCCTATGGAGATCGCTAGGGTTGGTGTTGCTAGGTCTTCGAGTCGCAAGGGCATTTCCTGTTTCGCTTGTGGGCAGTATGGTCATTATGCCAACCGTTACCCAAAGCGTCAGGGTAAGCGACCGTGATTGGTGACCATAGCTGGAGGTAGACTGGACTCTGCGTCAGCCATTAGGGTGACGTTTCCCACGTCCATTTCCTTTAAGGGGTCAACATGGTCCACAAGGGCAAGTGTGGACACAGGTGCTGGGGATAGTTTCATCTCTTCCTCTTTTGCCCGGCGGCATGCCATCCCGCTGGTGCAAATGCCAAGGCCAGTGAGAGTCCGTGTGGTGGATGGGTCCTTGTTGCCCAAGGTAATTCACCAGCGGACAGTGCCCATTACCCTTGCCATGTCATCTGGGCATAGGGAGACCATTTCATTTCTGGTTCTCCCTAAGGGTGGAGATGATATTCTGCTGGGTATTCCTTGGTTGAAGCGGCATTCCCCACATATCGACTGGTCGTCTGGGGTGATTACGTGGTGGAGCGAGTCTTGTAGCTCCCACTGCATGTCTCCATCTTCCGCCCGTCGCTCAGTGGTATCTGTGGCGACTATAGACCATTCGAGTGGGAGGGCTGCTAGAGGGGGGGTACTGTTACGAACCTGCGCCGCCATAGCCGCAAGCAGCCTGCTGCGGTTCCTCTTGCACCCAGGCGCCGGCTGCCGTTCTTGGCCGTGCCTCGGGTCGTCCAGTTGGCTGCTCCTTCCACCACGTCTAAGTGGGGAGAGGCGGCTAGTGCGCATGCGTGCGCCGATTTACCCCAGCCAGAGTCTAAGCCCGGTGTTCTGCCTAGTGAGCATGCTCAGCCTGATTGTGTTATGTCTGAGACTAAGTCCTCAGTTCAGGCTACTGAGCATGCTCCCACAATTAACCCTAACAGCCTCTTTGCACAGGTACTTGGACTTCGTGCTGTGTCTAAGTTCTGAGATGTGCCTACTGAGCATGCTCAAACTGGTAGTCTGCTTTCTGAGCCTGTTGCTCAGGCTACTGAGCATGCTCAGGCACTTAGTGCATCAGAGGCTAGGTCCGGTAAGGACCTCACTGAGCATGTCCGTGAGGTGGCAGGCCCTGATAGGGCAGAGGGTGTCAGGTGTCCTGATGACGTGGCAACTCCGGACTGGCTCGCAGAGGCCCGCCCCTATGATCTGGCACCTCACCATTGGTCATCAGATGATGACTGGTGAAGTGCTTGGGGCGTGGCTGCCATGAGGTCATCAATGACGTGGCGGTTCCGGATAGGTCGCATGTGACGTCACTGATGACATGCACTCTGCTATTGGACCTTGGTGGTTCCACCCTGGGTTTGGGGCAAACCCAGGTTATAAAAGGGGCTGGAGACAACATTGAGGTGCGCAGTCTTCATTTAGAATTCTTGGTGGCATAAGCCTTGTTGGAAGTGGTAGGTAGGGCTAAGCGAACGGTGCCTGTCACGCCAAGATTCGTGGCTCAGCACATGAGGGTCAGGCGCTGTGCTTCCTTGCTACCATTTCTGTTGTGCTAGAGCAGTCCAGTGGCGTTAACTGGGCTGCGGCTGCTGTGTCACCTGTTCAGTTGTGCCTCCTACGCACACGGACAGAATACCTGTTGCGTCACCTGTCCGAGAGTGCCCTCTACGCACACGGACAGTGTACCTGCTGCGCCACCTGTCCGGTTGTGCCCTCTACGCGCACAGACAGCGCACCCCAGAACCCCCGTGAAGTTAACAGGGTGTTCCTGGATTGGGTGTGTGATCCCTATTATCCTCCTCGGCTTCCCAGTCAAATGCTACTGGTGTGACTACCTGGTCTGACGTGTCCTTTACACACGTGGACAGTCGAGTGGTGGCCAGAAACGCTAATCGGAGGACCGCTCGGTCTGACGTGTCTTACACACGTGGCCGACAGGGCGCTGTCGCAGCGGTCTTCTCGGTCAACGCTAACTGGTTACCATCCGGCCTGATGTGTTGTTACACATGTGGTCAGAGTAGCGTCTGCTCCACCGAAACGCTAACTGGGTTGTCGTCCGGTCTGACGTGTCCCTACACACGTGACCGGTTCCTTGAGTTATCTCAGAGCCATCCAGCTCTATAGTCTCCGTCTAACCCACAGGTTGCCAGCAGCTCCATTACCATCTGGAGCACGGTGGGCCCCGACTGGCGATTGGGATATATACCCCTGGTCCTAATCCGTCGGTCCCCCCGTAACACCTTATCAATCTAAAGAATGTTTTCAGGAAATGTTTTTTTTTCCCTCATTTTAAATGTATTTATTTCAGCAAAATTCTAAAACATTGTGAATATTTTTCTGAATTGTAACACTTTATAAGTCAGTAGTCTAATATTTATTCTTTGTCACTTTACAGACTGTGAAGTTTCAGAAACAGAGCTATAGAATCATAATTAGGTCGAGTGTAAGTCAAATTTTCAGTTTTTTCATCAAGAAAAAATGGATCATTGCCATCCGTATTTTTATCTGTATTCTATCCATGTGTCGTCCTTATGGCCATTTTTTACAAAATGGCATTTGTTTTAAATTTATACATCAAAATTTGTCAACATAAATTCCGTTTCCTATGAATCCATAAAAAATAGATGTAAGCCGGATGATTCGTATCTTTTTGGGGGGGATTTGTGCACTGATAGAATTCAGATGAGTCTTGTCCCAAAAAAACAAGAGAGACTGGCGCACGCTGTGATTTTTTCGTTTCCCAAAAATCGTTGCTCATTTGGTACGCAGGTTGTTCGTCATTCCTGAGGCAGCACACATCGCTACGTGTGATACCCCGGGAACGATGAACAACAGTGTACCTGCGTCCTCTGGCAACAAGGTGGGAGTGACGTTCATGCGGCTGAGATTTTTTTTACATGGGTATTAGTTATCTGTACAGCCCAAATTAATAACATTGTTTCTTGTGCTGTCTGATTTTAACACTGACAGAAAACGTATGTAAAATATGCTCATTTGCACCTGGTTTTAAGTGCACAAACTGTAAAGGCCGCTTTACACGCAGCGACATCGCTAGCGATAGCACCCGCCCTCGTCATTTGTGCGTCACGGGCAAATCACTGCCCGTGGTGAACAATATCGCTAGTACGCGTCACACTAACGTCGCTGTGGCCGGCGAACAACCTCATTTTTAAAGGCGGCGGTTCATGCAGCGTCACATCGACGTCGCACAGCGGGTAAATTGATAAGTTTACTTGGCCTAGTTTTTCTTGGCCTATTTATTATTATTATTATTATGATTATTATTAATATTTATTTATAGAGCACCATTGATTCCATGGTGCTGTACATGAAAAGAGGTTACATGTAAAGAGGCAGTGAATTCCAGAAGACAGGGTATGCTCGGGAAAAGTCTTGGAGGCAGTTGCATGACGAGCCAATACCATACCACTAACTCCCAAAAAAGACTCTTCTAACTGAAAAGAATTGCACAGACATGTTTTGTGGATGGTCCCTTTCCCTCTTTGAATAGTAAGATTTTTCAACATTGACTATTTACATATGTGTTTAATTTAAAATAAGACCAGACAGAACATCTGAGAGATATATGTCTTTGAGACATCAGCAATAATCTCCTACCATATAGATACCATTCTGTAAGAGGGAAAAAAAGACTTAAAATCTATTAGCATGTGCAAAGCAGGAATATACTATTCAAATGAGGTTGGCCACTTCATCTGAAAATGTACTAAAAGGCTCTAAACTCAATTGTTGTGCCCATACAGATGTGACTTTAATCAGACATTACCCCAACTGATCAGCGGAAGGTCTCTGCCTGCCTATGATGAGCTACACAAGGACTTCAGAGCTATGGTTGTCTAAAGGGGGCAAGATAGCAGCTAATTTACCCATGTTTGGTCTTTTAAATGTCTCTGGTCATGTCCTAATTTGTGCATGTGCTAACGAGGAAAGGTATGTGCACACTTTAAAGGGAATCTGTCAGTAGGTTTTTGCTACCTCATCTAAGAGCAGTATGATGTAGGCAAAGAGGCCCTGAATTCAATGATGTATCACTTAGATTAGTGGCTGCAGCCCTTCTGACACAGTGAATGATTTTACATTTTGCATGTAGCAGAGCTCTGAGAGCTGCCGCCCCACACAAGGCTTTCAGTGTATATTTCCATAGACAGAAGCTGCTAATCACAGAAGGGGCAGAGTCAGACTACAATTCAGTGCTGCTGAGACCCACTAATAATAAAGATACCAGGCTTAAGCTAACATTGTTCTGACAGTGAAAGATTTCACATGTAGCAGGGCTCTGAGAGCTGCTGCCCCACACCAGGCTTTCAGTGTACATTTCCATAGACAGAAGCTGCTAATCACAGAAGGGGCAGAGTCAGACTACAAATAAGTGCTGCTGAGACCCACTAATGATAAAGATAACAGCTTAAGCTAACATTGTAGGTAAACAAAAAAAAAGACTGTGAAATAACATTGGCAAGGCTGAAATCTCTGTTTTAACACTTGCAGCATGCTGTCTTCAGGTTAAATTGACCAAAAATCTGCTAACAGAGTCCCTTTACGTATTTGCTGCCTAATTATCTGCACCATGTTTGCATCTCTTAGCAGGAAAACAGCAAGGTAAAAATCGACATGCTCAAGATTTGCAAGAAGAAAATAAGCAATGTGTGCATAAGACTTCAGGAATCTCATTCACTTCTTGGCACTAGAAAATCCTTCAGGTTTTGTGACAAAGCTTTGGGGCAAAATCACATCAAAATTGCAAAGCGTGCACAAGGCCTAACTGTTCAGTGCATGCCTAGAATCTGGAGAGTATTCAGATTTTTCATTTATTTTTTTGGGGTTTTTTTTAACTGGGTTTTAAATTTGCTGCAAAACTCAAATGGAAAACTACAAACTACCGAAGTCTGGAATCACTACCAATGTGAGTACATATATCTTTCTAGAAGTCTTAGCAGCTTTATGATTTATAAACTCAGACTCCTCAAAATCAATTACAGGCAAAATATAATTAAACTGTACACATCTATGTAATAATTCACTTACTATTACATATGAGGTTTGGGTGTAATACGATTTCCACTTGTAACAAACCAACGTTTAGCATTTGTAGAATTTATGTGTAGACGTGATTAACTTGTTGAAAAACAAGGAAGATAAATCTCAATTCCTTACTTAATGACCCTACAAAAGTTATCATTTTTCAATTCACACACTTTGATAGCTCAGATTTTTCAGTTACTTCAGTGTATGGAGAACCTTGCAGCTTAGTGACACTATATTAAATGAAAGCTAAGTAATGTTAATTATAATGGAATCCCTATTAAGTCGCGCATTATGCTGCTGACACTGGTGGAAAGAATGACATGCTAACAAGGGATATGGGCACCCTCAGACTAGAGGAACCTAAATTGTCCGTTATTCCAGGGGTAAGTTTGATGGTAGTCAAGCCTGAACCGCCAGCGTGTCCCTAAATCCTGAGCAGCCCTGGGGGAGGGCTGGGACCGGAGCAAAGAATCCCACAAATACCAGCAGACAGCATAAAACCAAGGCACAAACTCACTGCGTGCACACATAGGAGAAGAAACAATACTTTCTCAGGGAGAAATAAAGAACAGGGAAGAAATACACAAGCAACAAGGATATTTCTATAGCACACCAAATAACACTCAGCAGTTCACCAACAACTGGGTCACCAATCACAAAGACCGATAACGCTGGAGCAAAGCTAGAGCTCTAATCGGCATGTGAGGCTAGGCTCCACCATTTTTTATAAGGCGGAAATGTCTGTGATAGGCTGTCAGCAAGCTGTGACCCCAGCAGCCATTGACCAGCCAGCAGGAATTAACTCCTGCTAAATTGAACACCAGAGAGCACAACACAGTCAATGCCTAGCACTGGCTGAGCAACTAAGAAGCATCAGGTTGCCTGCCAGACTCTGCAAAGTGAATAGAGTCCGGAGTCACCAGGACACCCACATAAGGCACCTAACGATGATGAATGTACCATTTGAAAGCAGACTTTAGATAAGAACAAAGTCTGAAAACAGTCCTGAACTTAATGAATGAACCAACATGAACAGTTTTACCTGCACTGAACAATGAAAAAGCACTTACTGAGATAGCCCTCACTGACAGTGCCTGCCGACCGTACACAAACGTGAAAATATCCTGATCACAGTTCGCTCGGTGCAGGAGCGTCCCCCCCCATGGGGTTACTTGGATATGTTGCGTGTTTGAAAAGAGCAGTTCGGCCAGTAGCAATCCTGAGCCCACTGTACATTACTGAAGAAGTCTGGGCCAGTGTGCGACATCACTCGCGAAGGCTACGACTTCCAGGTAGGCTCAATCTAACCTACTCGTTTGAAAGGAACCTGCTCCTACTTCCTCATGGTGTGGCTTATGGATATGATGTAGCCTTATATACATATATACTTTGCAAATAACTAGACGGCAACCAACAGGGAACATTGAGGAACAGCCACCAATATGCCATACTGATTATTGGGCCAATTTTTTTTTTTTAGAAAATAAATAAAAAAAACATATACATAAGGAAAAAATAGAATATAGTTAAAATTCTGAATATGAAAAATAGAAAAATATTTATGTATAAATTGTAAATAAACAATAAAAACAACTACATAAACACCCTATTGTTGAACTCATGCTAACTAGTGATACAGTCAGGGCCAAAAATATTTGGACAGTGACACAAGTTTTGTTATTTTAGCTGTTTACAAAAACATGTTCAGAAATACAATTATATATATAATATGGGCTGAAAGTGCACACTCCCAGCTGCAATATGAGAGTTTTCACATCCAAATCGGAGAAAGGGTTTAGGAATCATAGCTCTGTAATGCATAGCCTCCTCTTTTTCAAGGGACCAAAAGTAATTGGACAAGGGACTCTAAGGGCTGCAATTAACTCTGAAGGCGTCTTCCTCGTTAACCTGTAATCAATTAAGTAGTTAAAAGGTCTGGGGTTGATTACAGGTGTGTGGTTTTGCATTTGGAAGCTGTTGCTGTGACCAGACAACATGCAGTCTAAGGAACTCTCAATTGAGGTGAAGCAGAACATCCTGAGGCTGAAAAAAAAGAAAAAATCCATCAGAGAGATAGCAGACATGCTTGGAGTAGCAAAATCAACAGTCGGGTACATTCTGAGAAAAAAGGAATTGACTGGTGAGCTTGGGAACTCAAAAAGGCCTGGGCGTCCACGGATGACAACAGTGGTGGATGATTGCCGCATACTTTCTTTGGTGAAGAAGAACCCGTTCACAACATCAACTGAAGTCCAGAACACTCTCAGTGAAGTAGGTGTATCTGTCTCTAAGTCAACAGTAAAGAGAAGACTCCATGAAAGTAAATACAAAGGGTTCACATCTAGATGCAAACCATTCATCAATTCCAAAAATAGACAGGCCAGAGTTAAATTTGCTGAAAAACACCTCATGAAGCCAGCTCAGTTCTGGAAAAGTATTCTATGGACAGATGAGACAAAGATCAACCTGTACCAGTATGATGGGAAGAAAAAAGTTTGGAGAAGAAAGGGAACGGCACATGATCCAAGGCACACCACATCCTCTGTAAAACATGGTGGAGGCAACGTGATGGCATGGGCATGCATGGCTTTCAATGGCACTGGGTCACTTGTGTTTATTGATGACATAACAGCAGACAAGAGTAGCCGGATGAATTCTGAAGTGTACCGGGATATACTTTCAGCCCAGATTCAGCCAAATGCCGCAAAGTTGATCGGACGGCGCTTCATAGTACAGATGGACAATGACCCCAAGCATACAGCCAAAGCTACCCAGGAGTTCATGAGTGCTAAAAAGTGGAACATTCTGCAATGGCCAAGTCAATCACCAGATCTTAACCCAATTGAGCATGCATTTCACTTGCTCACACCCAGACTTAAGAAGGAAAGACCCACAAACAAGCAAGACCTGAAGGCTGCGGCTGTAAAGGCCTGGCAAAGCATTAAGAAGGAGGAAACCCAGCGTTTGGTGATGTCCATGGGTTCCAGACTTAAGGCAGTGATTGCCTCCAAAGGATTCGCAACAAAATATTGAAAATAAAAATATTTTGTTTGGGTTTGGTTTATTTGTCCAATTACTTTTGACCTCCTAAAATGTGGAGTGTTTGTAAAGAAATGTGTACAATTCCTACAATTTCTATCAGATATTTTTGTTCAAACCTTCAAATTAAACGTTACAATCTGCACTTGAATTCTGTTGTAGAGGTTTCATTTCAAATCCAGTGTGGTGGCATGCAGAGCCCAACTCGCGAAAATTGTGTCACTGTCCAAATATTTCTGGACCTAACTGTATAATCAATATCCAAATAGATTAAGCCACCGAAAAAAATACAAAAAAACAATATATGCAAATGATGATAAAAAATATAGTTACAATTATAAGCAAAACCCTGACTGTAGTTTTTGCAGGCAAGTATGCCACCCTAGACATGTACAATGGATAAGGTTCTTGCATAAACACATACCGTATTTTTCGAACTATAAGATGCACTTTTTTTCCCCAAATGTAGGGGGAAAGTGGGGGGTGTGTCTTATAGTCTGAATGTGGCTGCGGGGAATGAGGGTGCTGCGGGGAATGAGGGTGCTGCGGTGGAGCGGGTCATCGGGGGCATGAACGGGCTGTAGCAGCCCCTGCCGTGACCATGTGGGCCCGCTCATTACATATGCATGCCTGTCCTCCCGCCCATCATCCCTCAGTGCTGAAGCCAGCACTGACAGGTGGGCGGGGGTGCGCGCATAGTAAAGAGCCTGCCTGCATGATCACCCCTGGCAACTACAGCCTGGAGTGATCATGTGCAGCTGTATTCACTGCCCCCACGCGCATCCTCATCAGCGCGGGGTGCAGTGAATATTACGGTATACTCACCCATCACTTCCCTGCAGCATCGCGATCTCCTCCTGTCTGTCCCGGGCAGCTGATCTGTGTAGAGAGCGGTGAGCACAACGATGACGTCATCACTGTGCATGCTGCTTGTCTCCACGCAGGTCAGCTGACAGGCAAACAGGAAGACATCGCGATGCTGCAGGGGGATGACTCCACACAAATCAGCAGCGCTGCTGCTGCCACAGACAGGGGGAGGAGCAATGCTGCATGGAGCGAAATAAAGGTGAGTATAAAGGTTTGCCTTTGTTGTGTAACACAGGATACAGGCCATATAGCAGGATGGAGCCATATAGCAGGATGGATGGGGATATATAGCAGAATGGGGGTATATAGCAGGATGGATGGGGTTATATTGCAGGATGGGGGTATATAGCAGGATGGATGGGGTTATATAGCAGGATGGATGGGGGTATATAGCAGGATGAGGGCATATTCCAGGATGGGGATATATAGCAGGATGGGGGTATATAGCAGGATGGATGGAGGTATATAGCATGATGGGGGTATATAGCAGGATGGGGGAAAATTGCAGGATGGGGGTATATAGCAGGATAGGGGTATATAGCAGAATGAGGGGATATTCCAGGATGGCAGTACATACCAGGATGCGGGTATATAGCAGGATACCAGTATAAAGCAGAATAAGGGCATATACCAGGATGGGGTACATATATACAAGGATGGGGATCATATACAAGGCAGGAGGATCATTACCAGGATGGGGTACCTAGTAGAGAATTTGAAGACATTACCCCCATAACAGTGTCAGCAGCAGATCCTCGCCCCATAACAGTGCGTCATGACCACATTTTTTCCTTAAAATTTTATTTTTCCTATTTTCCTCCTCTAAAACCAGGGTGCATCTTATGGTACGGTGCGTCTTATAGTCCGATACGGTACATTATGGCTTCTAAAAAATAGTCAATGATCACACTGTACAGGTGTTTGCGATAATCATGACGAATATGGATTTGAATGATCATTAGCGGTTAGAAATAAAAGGTGAAATAAATAATATAAAAAAATTACTCACTTAAAAAGCAAAAAGTTCAATTTCATGGTTAAGCCCATTGGGGCTAAATTGTCAAGGGTAAACTATTGTCAAGTTGTTTTTTAATTATTTTAGCGATACAGTGGATCTTTAGTTTATGAGTTCTGGGAGTGTGCTTGTAAACTAAGTTACTCGTCTAGCAAAGCAAAATTTCCCATAGGAAATAATGCAAGCTCAGACAATTCGTTCCACAACTTGTTCAATGTCCCATCCTGGTCCCCTATTGTGACATTGCACACATGCACAAACATGTACAAATACGTACAAACACGCACGCACACACACACACATACACACACACACATATTATGCTCACCTTACCTTCCGTTCCATCGCCGGCCTGATGGTTCTTGTAGTCCGCCGGTACAGGATGTGTATCGGGTAACCATCGCGATGATGGAGGAACTTCCGCTGCTAGACCGCTGACGTCAAAGGCAGGAGACGCTTGCCTCTGATTGGCCAGCGTGCTGCCTTTGAGTAGTGGCTGACAGCGGAAGTTCCTCCATGGTAGCGATGGTTACCTGATACACATCCTGTACCAGCGAACTACAAGAACCATCAGGCCGGTGTGTGTTTGTGTGCGTGTTTGTGTGTGTTTGTGTGTGTTTGTATGGAGTGGAAGAGTGGGTCAGAGCATGGTTAAAGTACGGAACGGAAGTGTGTGCGGTGAGTATTTGCTCGTACGACAAAGATTGATCGTAAACTGAGTTACAAATTTACAGTAAGCTTTGCTCGTATAGCGAAATGCTCGCACACCGGGTTACTCATAAGCCAAGGTTCCACTGTAAGTATTATCATATGTCCAACATATAACTTATGGCAGAGGAATTTTATAACATAAATGACCCCGCACTGACAAACATGAAATGGCCTCTTTGACTGTAAATAATTCTATGTCATTTGAATTGGTAAATTAATCAACTGGAACCCTTTGTGTGAAGGCTTTTATACAAAATGTACACCTTCCGCAAGGTTTAAAACTCACCATTGTTAATAAACAAATGTGCATCAGTCTTGAATTTGATAGCTGCATTATCCATTTGTTAAATAATGCCACTAAATTAGCTAAACTATGAGCCTTCCTAAACACAAAACGTGGTTGGTCCAGTAATAATTCCCCAATATATTTATCCGTTGGAAAAATTGGAAAAATGTATCCATTGGAAAAGCAGCTTTTGTATTTGTATTTTAATGTTATCTATTAAATTTTTGTATATGTATTTTTTTGTACAAAAATACACCGTCACAGTGAGGGGACCATCAAGGACCTCACTGACCTTGAAGTTCGGGACTCAGTAGCATAGGGAGAATCGGGGACAAGACCAGAGACTCCAACCCCACAGTTTTCACGCTACCATCATACGGACTGCTGTAAAGAGACAACCAGGAGGGGACCCCCAGCTGCTCTACGCCATGAGGACCAACCAACCAAAAGACAGGTGCAGGGAAAGAAGGCACCAGGTTACTAAACCGGCACTGGGACTAAGGGGACCTGAAGGTGAAACCAGTCAGCCTCGGGTGACCACGAGTTACCACCGGAAAGTGAGTAAAGAACCGGTTACATTGAACCCCTTGTGTGGACTACCTTCTTCCGACACCCGTCACATCACCTACCCTCTGGGGCCCGGCCCTGCTTGCAGAGGGCCTAACGTCCAGGCTGCCATTAACACCAGCCCCCGCTGCAGGCACTATGCAGCGGCGGCTCCATCTACATAGGTGCAAAACCGCAAGTGGTGTCACGAGTGTACATTACTCTAATCCCCTGTAAATATTCCCCTTTTCAAAAAGCACCCAGGGCACGGAATCGGGCAACGGCCACCAAAGTGACATTCCCCAGTTATACCCCGCCCGGGAGCAAGTACGCCATAACCCTGGGCGACACAAAACTTCCATGAAATCTCCATTATCACCTCTTCATTTATTAAACAGCGATGATGAGGTCAATAGAAAGAAGCAGCCGCCTGCATCATTACATTGTGTAGTCTTCTTCGGCTTTTGTTTAAGCATTAGATTAGAATGAGCTGAATGAAGAAGTCTCTCCGCGGTGTAACTTGTAAATAAATCACTGGCTTCACTTACTTTACCGCTACCTGTTTGTCATTCAGAAAATAATGGCTAATCAATGGCTAATCAATAGAGATGTGTAACATATTAGTTTCCAGTCCTTCATCATCCTATTTTCCTCAATTGCCTGGAGGTTCGTGTTCAGTACTCACGGAATCGATTACAATTGAAAGTGATCATTCAGCCTGTGTAGAGAGCTGTCAGCTGTGCTTTCTGCTAAGTCTTATCATCCTATTTAATTCTACTTACCGTGGCTTGACAAACCAACTACCCAATTGGCAATATTTCAGATACTGTACCACGGTGCTAAAATTCCAGCAGATTCGAGGAGAATGAAACCTCCAGGGTATTTATTACAATGTGTGCTGCACAGCCGGAGCAATCATGCAAAAAAGAAGCTCTTGACATGGCCAGGGGAAAAAGCGTGAATATCCAGCCCTGGAGAGTGTGGCTCATCGAGATGAAGTCTTCATGTGTTATTGCAAATAAAATGGAAAATAATATAGGATATTTTCCGCTCTGTCATACAGTTTATTGTTTGATTACATCCTTTGTTTATTCCCTTTACACAAAAATGCCAAATTTAAATGGCTATTAAATTGGAAAAATGTCTTACTGTAAAACTTATCTTGTTACATGAAGACCTCAATGGAACAGATTTACTAATTCTGTCTAATATATAGATATGGTTATTTCACACTAGACAGAATGAAGAGGCTTCAAATTTATCTCAGTGGTTTAAGCTGGCTGATGATCCTTCCTGATACATTTTTACAGATTTTCGGAGTTTATACCACCTTTTAGTTGGCTTACTGTAAAGGCCGCTTTACACGCTGCGATAATAGTAGCGATCGCACCCGCCCCTGTCGTTTGTGCGTCACGGGAAAATCGCTGCCCATGGCGGAAAAATCGGTAGTGCGCATCACACGTACTTACCTGCCTAACGACATCGCTGTGGCCGGCAAACAACCTCTTTTCTAAGGGGGCGGTTCGAGCGGCATCACAGCGACGTCACACAGTAGGCAACCAATAGAAGCAGAGGGGCGGAGAACAGCCACATGAAGGTCACTCCCACCTCGTTGCTGGAGGATTCAGGTACGCTGTTGTTCACCGTTCCTGGGGTGTCACACGTAGCGATGTGTGTTGCCTCAGGAACAACGAGCAACCTGCGTCCCAGAAGAACAACGACATTTTGAAAATGAACGACATATCAACGATGTGGTGAATATTTTAGATCGTTAGCGGTCGCTCGTAGGTGTCACACGCAACGACGTCGCTAATGAGGCCGGATGTGCGTCACTAATTCCGTGACCCCATCGACATCTCGTTAGCAATGTCGTTGCGTGTAAAGCGGTCTTAAGACCAATTTTTATTGTGCCAAAATTATAAGTGGAAATTATCTTTTTAAATTCACTATGTTTAACAAATGTTTGTAAAAAATTTGATTTCCAACTAATCGATTCATCACGAATTACATGACCCTGTTATTGTAGATTCCGGAATAACCAAAAAATAACATTCAGACACTTTGTTTGGATCATTTTGGCCATAGCAGTCATTTTATTTAACAAATACATAACATAAAAATACTAAGAACTTGGTAAAGTCCTTGAAGTTATACAAAAACCTGATGATTCTCAAAACCAAAACATAAACCAAATTGCTCCCAGACGTTACCCTCACAGGGTTGGGAGCATCTAAACACAAAGTGTTGTATTTACCATTAACAAACTTCCACGGGGGCCCGACAATCTCCACTGGGATCCCCCAAAATGGCCAGGTAACCATACCCAGATGGATCCACAGACCAATATAAAACAGCTTCAAGGACCCACCAAAAATTGCTACTATGACCTGATAAAAGGAATAAATCACTGTCCCCAGGGAACAGGAATGATGCCAACTCCACCCCCTGCACGGCCTTAAAAATGCCACAGCACCCCTACTTGTCCCCCTCTAAAAAGTCCACTCCTCCCCTCCAATCCAATCATGTTGACCTCCACCCATAGCCTGGGCTAGTGCTACAGTCTGTCTATATTGCAAAGCCTCCAATCTCCTTGAAAAGACTTGTGTAACTATGAGATTTCCAAGGATTGTATTCAAACCCTTCCAAGCTCTCTTTAACACAATACCGCCTTAGAAATGTCAAAGTTGCAGATAGTATCCTGGTAGTAACGAACAGCACACTGACAGACTTTCAATATGTGTTTAGTTTTTTTTATTAAAAATGGTCCAAAGCACCCTGACACAAACTGACACTGTCGATGTCAGAGGTAACATTAACATGCTGAGATCCGTTAAGTGCCATATATTATAAAATGCCCTCCACTTCCACCCCACTAATACACTCGCTAGAAGATAAGGAGAAATCCAAGGAAATCCGGCTTTTCAAACAGGGATAGGCTTTATTGTTTTAAAAACATTTTTTACAATAGTTGAAAACAGATGAGTAATGGTTAATGTACCCCAATGTGGTTTACATGTTTCAAGGTTACATGCCTCTTAGTTATAACCTACTAAGACGCATGTAGCCTCTAGATCTGTCCACCTATGCCAGCTATAGTTTATCTTAGCTGGTCTGGTGAGGTGTTGTGATCCAGACTAACTGGTGTTTGTAGTACAAGTTGCTATGTCCAGTTGTGGAGTTAACCCTTGTTGTTTTTTTGTTGCTACCGTCCTGCTCTTGCTTTTCTCTTGAGTCTCTCATTGTTTGTTCCTGTGTGTTTGCAGTATGTCCGAGATTTGGTTTTCCCCTTCTCTGTCTTTATCTGTGTTTCCATTCACGTCTGCCCCTTCCTTCCCTGGTGGGAGGCATGAATCAGATTAGTTCTGATCAGAAGCATAGCCAGGCACAGGACTCAGGCATCTCCACCATCAGGAGTAACCCTGAGGTTAAGGATAGTCCAGGGTCTCCTAGTGTGATGGACAGCATAGGAGCCCCTATCCCTTGTTATCCTACGGTCACCTTGTGACAATTTTAGTGTGCATTTCTTACAAATTAGTTAATTATTTTGAGGTGGTATGGTAGCCCCATTTCAATTTTTGTCTAAAGAAGTGGAAAACCTAGAATTGTCCCAAGGAGGTAAGACCATTTTAATTTTGCCTCTGGCAGCAGAAAAACTAGAATCGGTCCTCGGCTAGGACTATTCGTAGACCTGTCAGGAGTGATTTATCGCTGGAGATAAATCTGTGTGAAAGTGCTGCTAAAGATGTTTCCAAGGGATTTTCATTATTTTCTAAGGAGTAATATAGCTACTACGCTTTCTAAAAAAACAGAATGTAGTGATTAACAAAAAGACACATAGACACATCTGGTAGACATCCCATAACAATGTATAGCAAAAAAAAAAAAAAAATCCTTTTAAAAAGGGAACCTGTCTCCTCTAAGTATATGTGCCCATGATGAGTTTTTAGCATATTTTTGACGCTGCGTATTTTCACTGCGTCTAAAGCACAGCATCTTACAGTTTCATCAAAGTGAATGGGATTTAAAAAAATCTCCTGTCCACTGTACTTGCGGTACAAAACCACAACATGTCAATATCTCTTGCAGGTACAATGGGTTTTATGTGCCGATTTTACTCAAAGACGTAAGGCGGAGTTACACGCTACAATATATCATGCGATTGCACCCGCCCCCGTCGTTTGTGCATCACGGGCAATTCGTTGCCCGTGGCGCACAATGTCGTTAACCCCCCACCACATGTACTTACCTCCCTAACGACGTCGCTGTGGGCAGAGAACATCCTCTTCCTGAAGGGGGAAGGACGTTCGGCCTCACAGCGATGTCACCCAGCGTCCGCCCAATAGAAGTGGAGGGGCGGAGATGAGCGGCTGGAACACCCTGCCCACCTCCTTCCTTACTCATTGCCGGCGGGACGCAAGTAAGCTGTGTTCGTCGTTCTAGGCGTGTCACACGTAGCGATGTGTGCTGCCTCAGGAATGACAAACAACCGGCGCGCAGAAGGAGGAACGACATTATGAAAATGAACGACGTGTCAATGAGCAACGATAAGGTGAGTATTTTTGCACATTAACAGTTGTTCGGAGGTGTGACACGCTACGATATCTCTAATAGAGTTGAGCGCGGTTCGTGGTTCGTGGTTCTCCAGTTCGCGGCTCGAGTGATTTTTGGGCTGTTCGAGATCGAACTAGAACTCGAGCTTTTTGCTAAAAGCTCGATAGTTCTAGATACGTTCGAGAACGGTTCTAGCAGCAAAAAGCAGGGCTTTTTACAGCTACAGTGAGCAGGAGCCATCGCTGGCAGCCTGCCACAAGCTGGTAACCAAGATAAACATCGGGTATCCAAGCAAAGCGCTTTGGTTAGTAACCCGATGTTTATCTTAGTTACGTGCAGGAAGCCCACACTTTCCCGCTCAGCTCGCTCCACCCCCTCCTGCCCGCGGCATGTACACATACATACACATACACAAACACACACACACACACATCCACCCGCCCGCCCGCCCGCTCGCTCGCTCGCTCGGCTTACCTGCGGTGATGAAGTCCCGCCATCCCGACCTCAGCGCTGTCACTGTCCTCCATGGCCGCCGCTTGTCACATCACCTCTCGCTTCCGACCCGAGACTGACACTGGCGGTGACGTCACGGACCTCTCGCGATACTTGATGTGAAGGCGCCGGTCATTGACCTCAGTGACAGGGGCTGTCAGTGTGCTGGAGATCAGCGCAGGTAATGTACCTCGCTGACAGCAGCACTTGTCATGCCCTGCAGTGACCTGGGCTGACCCATTGATGTTAGCTCAGGTCACTGCACTGCTCTCCCAGCCAATGGGGAACATCCTGCTCTTCATTGACTGGGACAGTGTGCATCGTCATGGCAACCCCTTGGATTTCACCAGACCTGGATTTGTTTTTCAATCTAATAAATTGGTTAAAGAGGGAATGTTTTGGGGAGTGTTTTTTCAAATAAAAATGTGTTTGTCGTGTATTTTTTTTTTATTACTGACTGGGTTGGTGATGTCGGGTATCTGATAGACGCCTGACCTCACCAACCCCAGGGCTTGATGCCAGGTGACATTACACATCTGGTATTAACCCCAAATATTACCCCGTTTGCCACCGCACCAGGGCGCGGGATGAGCTGGGGCGAAGCACCAGGATTGGCGCATCTAATGGATGCGCCACTTCTGGGGCGGCTGCGGCCTGCTATTTTTAGGCTGGGGAGATTCCAATAACCATGGACCTCCCTAGTCTGAGAATATCAGGCCCCAGCTGTCTGCTTTACCTTGGCTGGTGATCCAATTTTGGGGGACCCCTACGTGTTTTTTTTTTTTAATTATTTATTTAATTTAAAATAACAGCGTGGGGTGCCCTCAGTTTTGGATTACCAGCCAAGGTGAGGTTGCCAGCTGTGGTCTGCAGGCTGCAGCCGTCTGCTTTACCCTAGCTGGCTACAAAACTAGGGGGAACCCTATGTCATTTTTTTTTTCATTTTTTTGGCTAAATACAAAGCTAAGCACCCCTTAGTGCCACATGAAATGTACCAAAGGGTGTTCCACTTTTTCTCCATTTTTTTCTCCACTTTCTCTCCACTTTTTCTCCACTTTTTCTCCATTTTTTTCTCCACTTATTCTCCACTTTTTCTCCTCTTATTCTCCACTTTTTCTCCACTTTTTCTCCACTTTTTCTCCTCTTATTCTCCACTTTTTCTCCACTTTTTCTCCACTTTTTCTCCATTTTTTTCTCCACTTTCTCCACTTTTTCTCCACTTTTTTCTCCACTTTTTCTCCTCTTATGCTCCACTTTTTCTCCACTTTTTCTCCACTTTTTCTCCTCTTAATCTCCACTTTTTCTCCACTTTTTCTCCACTTTTTCTCCACTTTTTCTCCACTTTTTTCTCCACTTTTTCTCCACTTTTTCTCCTCTTATGCTCCACTTTTTCTCCACTTTTTTCTCCACTTTTTCTCCACTTTTTCTCCTCTTATGCTCCACTTTTTCTCCACTTTTTCTCCACTTTTTCTCCTCTTATGCTCCACTTTTTCTCCACTTTTTCTCCACTTTTTTCTCCACTTTTTCTCCTCTTATGCTCCACTTTTTCTCCACTTTTTCTCCACTTTTTCTCCACTTTTTCTCCTCTTATGCTCCACTTTTTCTCCACTTTTTCTCCACTTTTTCTCCATTTTTTTCTCCACTTATTCTCCACTTTTTCTCCTCTTATTCTCCACTTTTTCTCCACTTTTTCTCCTCTTATTCTCCACTTTTTCTCCACTTTTTCTCCACTTTTTCTCCATTTTTTTCTCCACTTTCTCCACTTTTTCTCCACTTTTTTCTCCACTTTTTCTCCTCTTATGCTCCACTTTTTCTCCTCTTAATCTCCACTTTTTCTCCACTTTTTCTCCACTTTTTCTCCACTTTTTTCTCCACTTTTTCTCCTCTTATGCTCCACTTTTTCTCCACTTTTTCTCCACTTTTTCTCCACTTTTTCTCCTCTTAATCTCCACTTTTTCTCCTCTTATGCTCCACTTTTTCTCCACTTTTTCTCCACTTTTTCTCCACTTTTTCTCCTCTTATGCTCCACTTTTTCTCCACTTTTTCTCCTCTTAATCTCCACTTTTTCTCCTCTTATGCTCCACTTTTTCTCCACTTTTTCTCCACTTTTTCTCCTCTTATGCTCCACTTTTTCTCCACTTTTTCTCCACTTTTTCTCCTCTTATGCTCCACTTTTTCTCCACTTTTTCTCCACTTTTTTCTCCACTTTTTCTCCTCTTATGCTCCACTTTTTCTCCACTTTTTCTCCACTTTTTCTCCACTTATGCTCCACTTTTTCTCCACTTTTTCTCCACTTTTTTCTCCACTTTTTCTCCTCTTAATCTCCACTTTTTCTCCACTTTTTCTCCACTTTTTCTCCACTTTTTCTCCACTTTTTCTCCACTTTTTTCTCCACTTTTTCTCCACTTTTTCTCCTCTTATGTTCCACTTATTCTCCACTTTTTCTCCACTTTTTCTCTACTTTTTCTATGGTCGGTCTACCCATTAGCTCTGCCATGCATAGTGTAGCTCTACACCTACTGCACATGTTACTTTATGATTGACATCTCTTTCGTACCAGAGCTGTCTAAGTCTACTCTGACCCCATATTTGTCATTACTATATTGTCCTTGTACTGTATTATGACATTTGTATCATGTGTTTCATTTCTTGCTGTGTTGCAATTTTTTTGCTGCATCCCAATTGTACCTCTACATTGTTCGAGTTTATGTTATTGTTCTCTCACTCTTATGTGATACTGATTATTGTCATTTTTCATGATTACATGCAGATAAGTCCAATCTGACGAAGGCTCAGGCCGAAACGTCATTTGTAACTTGTTTTGGACAAAAACATATATGCTTATGAAAAAAAAATTTTCTTAATACGGACCAATAAAGAGTGATTTTGCATTACTATCCGTTGTGACTTACTGACTTAGTCTGGGAGATATAGAGTGCCGAGGTTACTCACTAATTTTATCTATTATTACCTCTGAGCACCTATATACCAGTGAGCAGAGCTTCCTCTACAGTAGTTCTCCTGATTAGGCATGCCCTTACCTCATGAGCAGGGCATTGCAGCTTTGGTAGCAACCATTACGACATGGACTCTGCTGCTGTGGACCCGGGGAGAGTGAGTGCAGATTCATTGCACCCACACTCCTCACATGAAGGGTCCGCACTCCTAGAAAATGGGGGATACGTTCCCTGAGTGTCTCCCCCCCATATTCTAGACGGTCCAGAGTCGTCGTGGGACCCCTTTATTTTTTTTCTTACAATAAATTGGTGAAAGAGGAAATGTTTTGGGGACTGTTTTTTCAAATAAATTTCTTTTGTCGATTTTTTGTTTTTGTTAGTACTGACAGTTTATGATGTTGGGTATCTAATAGACGCCATGACATCACAAACTGCTGGGCTTGATCTCAGGTGACTTTACAGCTAGTATCAACCCGATTTATTACCCCGTTTGCCACTGCACCAGGGCACGGGATGAGCTGGGGTGAAGCGCCAGGATTGGCGCATCTAGTGGATGCGCCACGTCTGGGGTGCCTGCGGCCTGCTATTTTTAGGCTGTGAAGGCCCAATAACTATGGACCTTCCCACCCTGAGAATACCAGACCACAGCTGTCCGCTTTACCTTGGCTGGTGATCCAATTTGGGGGGTCCCCTACTTTTATTGTGTAATTATTAATATTTATAAAATAATTATAAAAAAGAGCCTGAGGGGACCTCCACATTGGATCCCCAACCACGGTAAAGCTGCCAGCTGTGGTTTTCAGGCTACAGCCGTCTGCTTTACCCTAGCTGGCTATCAAAAATGGGGGGACCCAACGTAATTTTTTTTTTTAACTATTTTTTAAATAGAAAAAATTAATGGGCTTCCCTGTATTTTGATTGCCAACCAAGGTAACGGCAGGCAGATGGGGGTGGCAACCCATAGCTGTCTGCTTTATCTGCGCTGAGAATCAAAAATACCGCGGAGCGCTACGTCATTTTTTTAAAGATTTATTTTTACAGCACTGTGATGTCCAGCAATCAAAATACAGGGAAGCCCATTTTATTTTTAGTTATTTAAATAAATAATTAAAAAAAATATATGTTAGCTCCCACTGCATTTTTTGTATTGCTAGCTAAGGGTAATCCAAGCAGCTACTGGCTGCTAACCCCCACTGCTTGGTGTTACCTTCACTGGCAATGGAAAATCCAGGGAAGCATTTTTTTTTTTTTTTGCCAAAAAGCTACAAAAAAAGGACGTGAGCTTCGCCATATTTTTGTATGCTAGCCAGGTATAGCAGGCAGGTGCTGGAAGAGTTGGATACAGCGCCAGAAGATGGCGCTTCTATGAAAATGCCATTTTCTGAGGTGGCTGCAGACTGCAATTCGCAGCAGTGGGGCCCAGAAAGCTCAGGCCAACCGGTGGTGCGGATTCCAATCCCAGCTGCCTAGTTGTACCTGGCTGGACACAAAAATGGGGCAAAGCCTACGTCATTTGTTTTCTAATTATTTCATGAAATTCATGAAATAATAAAAAAAGGGCTTCCCTTTATTTTTGGTTCCCAGCCGGGTACAAATAGGCAACTGGGGGTTGGGGGCAGCCGTACCTGCCTGCTGTACCTGGCTAGCATACAAAAATATGGCGAAGCCACATAATTTTTTCAGGGGGCAAAAAACTTCTGCATACAGTCCTGGATGGAGTATGCTGAGCCTTGTAGTTCTGCAGCTGCTGTCTGTCTGTATGGAGAAGAGCAGACAGCAGCTGCAGAACTACAAGGCTCAGCATACTCCATCCAGGACTGCATGCAGAAGTTTTTTGCCCACCAAAAAAATGACGTGGGCTTCGCCATATTTTTGTATGCTAGCCAGGTACAGCTGGCAGCCACGGGCTGCCTCCAACCCCCAGTTGCCTATTTGTACCCGGCTGGGAACCAAAAATATAGGGAAGCCCGTTTTTTTTAATTATTTCACTTATTTCATGAAATAATTAAAAAACAAATGACGTGGGCTTCGCCCTATTTTTGTGTCCAGCCGGGTACAACTAGGCAGCTGGGGATTGGAATCCGCAGCACAGGTTAGCCCGAGGTTTGTGGGCGCCTCTGCTGCGGATTTCAGTCCGCAGCCGTCCCAGAAAATGGCGCTCTCATAGAAGCGCCATCATCTGGCGCTGTATCCAACTCTTCCAACAGCCCTGGAGCCGGGTGGCTTGTTGGGTAATCATGAGTTAATACTGGCTTTGTTTTACCAGCCAGTATTAAGCCAGAGATTCTTAATGTCAGGCACGTTTGACCCGGCCATTAAGAATCTCCAATAAAGGGTTAAAAAAAGACACCACACAGAGAAAAAATACTTTAATAGAAATAAATACACAGACACATTAGAGACTCCATCTTTATTACCCCCTGTCACCCCTCCACGATCCTGCTCTTCTGTCTTCTTTCTTTCTAGTGTAGTAGTAGTGACGATTGTAGTGAGGGGCATCACTTGGGGCTGGGGAACCTCCATCCTAACTACAATGCTCACTACAATCGGGAAGCAGCGTGCAGCCTTCACTCCGTGAGTGATCACTGCTGGCTGCTAGCGGTAACAGCGGTAACGCTGACAGACGCGTTACCATAGCAACGGTGCTCCCGGAGCCGCGGTTAGCGGTGACGTCACCGCTAACTGCGTTGCTATGGCAACGGTGATCTCCGTTAATGACCGGCTGTGTCAGCCGGTCCCTAACGGAACGGGGAGTCGACCGTGTGCTAGAGCATGTCGCCGGTACACGGCGATACACATATGTGCACCGTGTACCGGAGAGATGCACTCGCAGGTCCTACATGACGTGTCATAGTCATGTGACCAGTCTGTAGCCAATGAGATAATAGCCACGTGACTGGTCACATGGCTATTTTGACGTCACGATAGGTCCTGCTTCTCTGCTGGCAGTGCAGGTCACCGGGAGGATTCAGCGATCATCGGATGGAATAGCGGCAGGAGACAGAGTGCAGAAGGGATCGCGAGGACCGGTAAGTGTTATGGCAATGTTTATTAACTGTTTGTGTACATTTATAATGCATTTTTATGTGTTTGTGATTGCCTCCCATTATAGCCTATACGTTCGAGTTCGGTTCGTCGAACGTTCGACGAACCGAACTCGAACGGGACCCCCGTTCGGCGAACCGGCCTCGAGCCGAACCGGGACCGGTTCGCTCATCTCTAATCTCTAACGATGCCGGATGTGCGTCACAAATTCCGTGACCCCGACGACATATCGTTAGATATATCGCAGCGTGTGACGGGGCTTTTACATTAGATGCAGAAAATCCACAGGTAAAATATGCACATATGGAAACATCAAAAACGCATGTAATACGCACTTAATTATATCAATAAGGTTTTGCAAAAACGCAATAAAAACACATCCATAAAAATGCACACAAAAACGTATGTAAAAAAAAATGCAAGTAACCTAATTTACATAGTAGGTGTGGAAATGGTGCAGAAATGCTGCAAAATCAAAAACTCACCAAAAGTTCATAGTGGGAATATAGGTTTCTTTCTTCTCTCCTTTGAAACACATAACTTTTTATATTTTTTTCCATCAGCATGGCTGTATGAGAGCTTTTTTTTTGCAGAATAACTTGTAGTTTTGAATTGCAACATTCATTTTACCATATAATGTACTAAAAAAAAGGCCAAAAATGCCAATTGATGCAAAATGGTGAAAAAAACTGCAGAGGGGCAGCGTATGTGAGGGATATTATACCGAGGGGTAGTGTGTGGGGGGGATATTATACAGAGGAGCACTGTGTGGGAGGAATATTATATAGAGGAGCAGTGTGTGTGGGAGAGATATACAGATGAGTAGTGTGTGGGGGGATACTATACAGAGGAGTTCTGTGTGTGGGAGATATTGTACAGAGAAGCAACGGTGTAGGGGATATTATACAAAGTAGCATGCTGTGTGTGGGAGAGATACTATACAGAGGAGCACTGTGTGGGGGGATATTATACAGAAAAGCAGTGTACTGGGGTATTATACAGAGGAGCAGTGTGTTGGGAGGCATATTATACAGAGAGCTCTGTGTGTGGGGGGAAGTTATACACAGGAGCACTGTGTGTGTGGATATTGTACAAAGAAGCACTGTGTGGGGGGATATACAGAGGAGCACTGTGTGGGGGGGAGATGTACAGAAGAGCAATGTGTGGGGTGGATATTATACAAAGGAGCAGTGTGTGGGGTGGATATTATATAGAGGAAAAGTGTGTGGGGGATATTATGCAGAGGAGCAGTGTGTGAGGATATTATACAGAGGAGCAGTGTGTGGGTGATATTATATAGAGGAGCAGTGTGTGGCAGATATTATACAGAGTTTCAGTCTGTGTGGGATATTACACAGAGGAGCAGTGTGTGTGTGTGGCATAGTATACAGAGAAGCAGTGTGTGTGTGTGGGGATATAATACAGAGCAGCAGTGTGTGTTGGGGGATATAATATAGAGAAGCAGTGTGTGGGTGGAATATTATATAGCGAAGCAGTGTGTGGGAGAGATATTATACAGAGGGGCAGTGTGTGTGGGGATATCATACACAGGGGCATTGTGTGAGAGTATATTATACAGAGGGGCAGTGTGTGTTGGGGGATATTATACATAGGAGCAGAGTGGGAGACATATTATGGAGAGAGATGGTGTATTGTGTAGAAGGGTGGGGTAGATGGTGTATTATGGATAGTGGCAGAGTAGGGGTGTATTATTTATTTCTGAGGTGAATACTTCATTTTCTGGAACAACTTTCAAGGCTAACATTTTTGACTGTATGTGTGTGCGTGCGTGTGTGTGCGTGCGTATGTGTGTGTGTGTGTATATACAGTTAGGTCCAGAAATATTTGGACAGTGACACAAGTTTTTTTATTTTAGCTGTTTACAAAAACATGTTCAGAAATACAATTATATATATAATATGGGCTGAAAGTGCACACTCCCAGCTGCAATATGAGAGTTTTCACATCCAAATCGGAGAAAGGGTTTAGGAATCATAGCTCTGTAATGCATAGCCTCCTCTTTTTCAAGGGACCAAAAGTAATTGGACAAGGGACTCTAAGGGCTGCAATTAACTCTGTAGGCGACTCCCTCGTTAACCTGTAATCAATGAAGTAGTTACAAGGTCTGGGGTTGATTACAGGTGTGTGGTTTTGCATTTGGAAGCTGTTGCTGTGACCAGACAACATGCGGTCTAAGGAACTCTCAATTGAGGTGAAGCAGAACATCCTGAGGCTGAAAAAAAAGAAAAAATCCATCAGAGAGATAGCAGACATGCTTGGAGTAGCAAAATCAACAGTCGGGTACATTCTGAGAAAAAAGGAATTAACTGGTGAGCTTGGGAACGCAAAAAGGCCTGGGCGTCCACGGATGTCAACAGTGGTGGATGATCGCCGCATACTTTCTTTGGTGAAGAAGAACCCGTTCACAACATCAACTGAAGTCCAGAACACTCTCAGTGAAGTAGGTGTATCTGTCTCTAAGTCAACAGTAAAGCGAAGACTCCATGAAAGTAAATACAAAGGGTTCACATCTAGATGCAAACCATTCATCAATTCCAAAAATAGACAGGCCAGAGTTAAATTTGCTGAAAAACACCTCATGAAGCCAGCTCAGTTCTGGAAAAGTATTCTATGGACAGATGAGACAAAGATCAACCTGTACCAGAATGATGGGAAGAAAAAAGTTTGGAGAACAAAGGGAACGGCACATGATCCAAGGCACACCACATCCTCTGTAAAACATGGTGGAGGCAACGTGATGGCATGGGCATGCATGGCTTTCAATGGCACTGGGTCACTTGTGTTATTGATGACATAACAGCAGACAAGAGTAGCCGGATGAATTCTGAAGTGTACCGGGATATACTTTCAGCCCAGATTCAGCCAAATGCCGCAAAGTTGATCGGACGGCGCTTCATAGTACAGATGGACAATGACCCCAAGCATACAGCCAAAGCTACCCAGGAGTTCATGAGTGCAAAAAAGTGGAACATTCTGCAATGGCCAAGTCAATCACCAGATCTTAACCCAATTGAGCATGCATTTCACTTGCTCAAATCCAGACTTAAGACGGAAAGACCCACAAACAAGCAAGACCTGAAGGCTGCGGCTGTAAAGGCCTGGCAAAGCATTAAGAAGGAGGAAACCCAGTGTTTGGTGATGTCCATGGGTTCCAGACTTAAGGCAGTGATTGCCTCCAAAGGATTCGCAACAAAATATTGAAAATAAAAATATTTTGTTTGGGTTTGGTTTATTTGTCCAATTACTTTTGACCTCCTAAAATGTGGAGTGTTTGTAAAGAAATGTGTACAATTCCTACAATTTCTATCAGATATTTTTGTTCAAACCTTCAAATTAAACGTTACAATCTGCACTTGAATTCTGTTGTAGAGGTTTCATTTCAAATCCAATGTGGTGGCATGCAGAGCCCAACTCGCGAAAATTATGTCACTGTCCAAATATTTCTGGACCTAACTGTATATATATATATATATATATATATATATACACACACATTTTTCCAAGAGTGGCGGTGAGGCTGTAGAAGGTTTGAGGTTTGAAGGGTGGGGGTGGAGCCTGGGCGAAGTCTCAAGGGGGCCCCAAAAATTTGCCAGTATGGGGCCCCGAAATTCCTAGTCTTGGCCCTGGTGTTGCACATACCTAACTATGGCTGTGGTGGTACCCAACTCCTTATATATCAAGAAGCTGATCCATTCATTTTTAGCACCTGCAAACTCAAGGCAACCAGTCATTAATTAACGTTCAGCTGCATATCGTAAGTAACGATAAAAGAAAATCTCATATGGTGAGTAATAGAAAAATATATATCACTTGACATCATAATCCTAACAATTCTCGTGATGTATCCAGACAAAATAATACAGCCTGCTTGATTATTTAGCTTTTGGTATATAATCTCTTAACCTCTGCAAATGCATTCTGTGAATACAACCACAAAAAAAATCCCATAATACATAAAACACCCTGATTTCATACTTTAATATTGCAAGAATGTAGCTGTAACTCGAAAGACGAAGTGATGAGCTGCGGGTTATAAAACGGCTTGTAAAAATCCACCATTCTTGCCAGTTTACTGCTTTAAAGTGATTTAATCTATCATGTCAGTGAAACAAGTAATGTGGACTTAAAAGAAAAGAAAAAATCTATAATGTATATATACAATCTTCAGAACGTGCGATGGCCGCGCAAATCCTCCGAAATAAGATATCATCTCCAACACAGTTTATGACTGAGCTATATTTAGCTTGTAGAAAAATGGCAACCAAGCATCTCCCTGTCTCCTGCGCCGCCCAGACGGTACAACATAAGAGGTTCTGGTATAGTTGCCATATAGACAGAAAGTCACCTCTTCTCTGCACCCCAATAAAAACCCTGTGAGTTTTTACAGGTTGCTACTTTGCTATTTACTACATTTTGTTATCGGTTAACTTAAGATGGATGGATACGTAGACTGATAGATTATGAATGCCGTCACGTAAGAGGTGGTTCCCAATGACATGGCCAGTGGACCTGAGAATTGAGTCACATCATCACTAATTAACCTCTACTAAAACTATGTTCTTTTTTATATTGTAACGTTTTTTCTCATTATTTGTCTTCAGCAGCACTCCTGATTAGGCTGCTTTCACACATCCGGCTTGAGCTTTGCGGCTCAATCCGGCTGTGCAAGCTATGCAACGGATGCGGTGAAAACACCGCATCCTTTGCATAAGTTTTTCCTTAGCGGCCAGTCCGGTTTTTGCCGCTTGCGGCATGCTACTGAGCATGCGCAGTGGCAATAACCGCATGCGGCGGCCGGATGCGGTTATTGCCGCATCCGGCCGCCATAGGCATGCATTAAAAAATGTGCCGCATCGGCTGAATGCGGCGCGATGCGGGTTTTTTTGCCGCACGAAAAAACGTGCCAGGCAACGTTCCATCCGGCCGCCGCATCGGCTAAATCTGTCGCATGCAGCAAAAACCGGATGGAACGCAAGGCCTTGCGGCACAATGCGGCACTAATTAAAGTCTATGCAGAAAAAACGCAACCGGCAGCAAAAAAAAAACGGTTGCGATTTTCCTGCAAAGTGCCGGATTGTGCCGCATTGCAGAAACCGGAGGTGTGAAAGCAGCCTTAGAGATGAGCAGATCCGTGGTTATTCGAGTTCACCAGGTACAAACGGACTCGAAAAAAAAGTTTGGTTCAGGAACAGAACCTGACACTGGACACTAAACCTCATACAAGTCAAAAGGTACCCGAACGTCTGTGCTGAAAAATGGCTAAAAAAATGGCTAGGGGGCTGTGTAGACAGAACCAGAAGGACAAGTAGTAGAAACAAACTCTAAGCTATATCTGGAGGCAACTAGATATGAGCGAATCTGAGGTTCAGTTTTCGAACCAAATGCCAAATTTGAAAATCAAGGTTCGGGTTCGGGGATCAGATGCTTTATGTGCGAACAAAACTCATGCAGGCAATGCTGTGCTCAGGTACACTTGGTGCTCAGCCCTATGTCAGTGTTTGAATGGTGCACATTAGGGGTAACAACAGTGTGCTCAGATATAGTGTGCAACAAAAAAAAGTTTGAAAAAGACCATCCACCCTCCCTTGGAAGTAATCTCTCTATGGCTGGCTGTATCTGGGAGAAGACTCAAACTGCCAATCAGTGACTGGATCCGGGGTTTGGGTCAAGCTCGAGCTTGTGGAACTAGGCTCGTTTGCTGCCGGCAAATCGAGCCTTGATGGAACTGCTCATCTCTAGAGGCAACCAGCAGACTGGAGGAGGAATAAGAAGGGTGTGGTGCTTTCCCTTTGGTTGGGGCTGAAAGTTGATAACTTCAGCTAGAAGGCACACACCCCCACAGTCAGGCAGTAGTACTGCATGTCCCAGTAAAGTCAAGCTTGGTAAATGAGCGGAGCCTGTGCCCACCAGAGCCACTGGTACTGACTCCTACCCTATACCAGCACCGTGTACGACGGGAGTGCAGCGGCACCTGGTGACCAAAGCAGAAGTCACAGGAGCCAATTCTGATGGAGATGTGTCAGTTGATAAGAGAAGGACAATTATACACACTGTTTCAAGGGAGATAACACAGCAGTCAGACTCTCTTCTTTGCCCTTTTCTGGCCAGCTCATTCAACTACATGACCATTCACTGCTTCCCCCGCCCACCCTCTATGCCAATGTTTATGACTGGTTGCAGTCAGACAGCTATACATGCCCCTCCCTCTGTGTCAATGTCTGTGATTGGTTGCAGACCAGCGTGCTGTATTGTAGTGTAAAAATAAATAATGAAACAAATTGAAGTGGGCTTTCTCCCTATTTTTGATAACCAGAAAAACAGCCAACTGTGGGCTGCAACCCTTAGTTATCAAAAATAAAGGGGATCCCATGCTATTTTTTCAAATATTTAAATAAATAATCTTAAAAAATGGTGTGGCATACCACCTCATTTTTTATAACCAGCCAAGATAAGTGGACAGCTGGGGGCTTGTATTATCAGGGTGGGAAGAGCTATGAATATTTGGCAACTCACAGCCTAAAAAAGCAGCCCGCAACCACTGCAGAATTGGAGCATTCATTAGATACGCCAGTTATAGAGCTATAACTTGCTCATCCCAATTGCCCTGGTGTGATAGCAATCGGGGTAATATATGAGGTTGATAATAGCTGTGATTTGTCAGAATCACAGCTACCATCATGCTCTAGGTTAGTAATTTGGGAGGCATCTATAAGATACCCTCATTACTAACCTTGTAATTCAAAAGAAATAAACACAAATACAGAAAAACCTTTAATTTGAAATAAAAAAACAAAAACACAGACACCCTCTTTCACTTATTTATTAACCCCAAAAGCACCCCCGTAGGTGACCATGATGAGCGACAGTTACCAGGTCACACACAACATGACCCGGCGATTCTGATGAGGTGTGAGGTTTACTGACCTCACTGTTCATCACAGTTGCTGGGTCAAGCAGAGCTCAGCATGGGCTGGGAGAGGATGCTGATCAAAGGCTATGGAGTCTCCTCAGAACAAGTCTTCATAGCCTTTGATGGTTAGAATTGAAGGATGTCATGGAAACTGTGAAATTGCATGGGCGCTATTAAATTTGCTTTTCAATGAGCAATTGTCTCTTCTCTTTATTTCTTTAATTCTCCTTTTTATGTCTTGTAAGTTGCTATTTGTGGACTACGTATGAATCCTATATATATATCAGGGAAAGCGTCAGGGAGTATATTTTCCTAAAATATTTTTTACGTGCTTTTTTCTCTTTACACTTACTGGTAGTATTTAATAGATACCTCTCCATTACTAATCCCTGGAGCTGACATCGCCTAAAAAAATATTACCCCGATTGCCACCACACCAGGGCAATCTGGAAGAGCCAGATCGAAGCACCAGAATTGACTCATCTAATGTGATGCACCACTTCTGGGGCTGCTGCATTCTGCTATGTTTAGACTGATAAGGGCCAAATAACCATGGACCTTCCCAGCCTGATAATATCAGCCCATAGCTGTCTGCTTTACTTTTGCTGGTTATCCAAAATGAGGGGGATTCAACATATTTTTTTTTTCAATGAATTATATATCTATTTGGCTAATAACTGTAAAATGTAGCTATCTATCTAGCTATCTCTACAAAAAAGAGGAACAGTCACACATAATGGCAAAACCTTAAACTACTAATAACAATCTAGAAAAAAAAAGTGAGGTGTTTAGCATATTAGAATGGCCATTTTAATATTTGCCCAGTAGCCATGTCACGGCAACCTCATTGTACTGAGTCCTAGTCTATTCTACTGCCTCTGTCTGGGCTTTTAAAAACCTACATGTAAGGGTGGCGAGTGACCTACTATTAAAAGTTAAAAACACCTGTGAGTAATGGGTAAAGTGGGGGTTGTAGTGCACAGCCAGTCTAAAAGACTTCACTCCACATTAGAAACAACAATAAAAAAGATTGACAGCACTTCCAATAATGTGAACAGGTGCGTATCTGTTCATGATACATAATGTCTACAACAAAAGAAGAACAGTCGCACACTACACTCGCTTTAAACTACTTTGAGATGCATTGTCTAAATCTGCCTCAAAACTCAATTGCCACTGATTTTGTTGTACATTACGCAAGTTTTTGTAGCAATCCAGAAGTGAATATTTTCACCAACCTCAATTGTTGTTGATTTTGCTGAGGATTACTTGAGGATTTGTAGCAAAAATCTGAAGTTGAACAAAAGGTAAAATAGGTTGTCATTGCTGGAAGCCAGGTTGTTCCAAGATCGAAATAGTTTAATTCAATAATTAAGTCAATAGAGTCTTGGAAATAGTAAGGGATGGAAGTATTGGGATTGTACTTTTAAGGTTTTTCCAGGATTATTAAAAATTAAAGGGAACCTGTCACCACTTTTTGGACTATAAGCTGCGGCCACCACCACCGGGCTCTTATATACAGCATTCTAACAAGCTGTATATAAGAGCCCAGGCCGCTGTGACAACATAAAAACAACTTTATAATACCTAATGGTTGCTCTGCGGTGTAATAGGGCCTAATGGGTGTCTCCGTTGTCCGGTGCGGGTGCCTCATCTTTCGGCCATCTTCGTCCTCTTTCTGAAGCCTGTGTGCATGACGCGGCTACGTCATACACACTCGCCGGTCCTGCGCAGGCGCACTACAATACTTTGATCTGCCTTGATCAATGTGAGCCTGCTCAGGACCAGAATTCCGGCGAGTGTGGATGACATTGGACCCGTCATGCACCGCGGCTAGAGAAGAAGGAGAACAAAGATGGCCGAAAGAGGCGGCTCCGGCACCGGGCAACGGAGACGCCCATTAGACCCTATTCCACCGCAGTGCAACTGTTAGGTAAGTATTATAAAGTGGTTTTTATGTTGTCACAGCGGCCTGGGCTCTTATATACAACATGTTAGAATGCTGCATATAAGAGCCCGGTGATGGTGACCGCAGCTTATAGTCCAAAAAGTGGTGACAGATTCCCTTTAAGTCAAAAAATGGCATGCATGTATTAACTATATAGTGTACATGACCACTGCAGTCAATCGGCAGCATCAGACATCTTGGAATCTTCTTGGACTGTGGCTCAGAGTTTTGCGAATTGATCTGCTTTTTTATTATGTGTCCTTTTTTAACCTAATTTTTTCCAATCCTAAACACCCTTTTATACCCCTTTTTATTTACTAACAGAATTAAATTTAACAATATCAAAACATTTATTGTTTTATATTTTAAATGATTCAAGTGGGCAATCCAGGAATAATGTCAGAATCGTGATTAGCCATAAATAAGTAATTTCTAGTTAATTGTCATTATTGCTTTAATATACATTTTAGCGGCTCATGTGGTGACAGAGAATTGAAGCGTGAAAGATTTATAGACAGCCTCACATTGCTTAATTCACTACACAGAACGGTAAATTATAGTGTAGTGTGTGGCCGCGATGCTCAGCACCGGTCTGTTCTTTTTTAGATTCATTATTATGAAGGGCTTATTCATATGTTTCAAATTGTAATTATCATGTGAGTGTATATCATGTGAGTATTTATATACATATACAGCATGTATATATGAATACATGTTAGGTATAAGCAAATCAATCAATGCGGTTCAAATTTTTCTCAAATTTGTAAAAATTTGCTGAATTTGGAGAATTTTAATAATTTGCAGTTCATTTCACCTAAATCTCCAAATGTGGGCACTACTAGTGATTTGCGGATCCAGCCTGTAAAAGTCCAGATCCACGGGGATTCAAAAGTACTCGTGCACCAACCCCGGGCCTGCAGTTCTTGTGGAACTCTGGTATACTATCTCGTGTTATATTTTCCTGTCTCGCGTGCAGCTGCAACACTACTTCCGAGGCACTCATGCTACTTCCAGGGCGGCTCATTATCTTTCATAGATTTGTACTGCTTCCCCCACCTATTGGCAGTCTCTCATTGGTTGCAGTCAGACCGGACCCCCCACACCCTTTGTGACAGCATGTCTGAGTGCTTTCAATTCACAGGCACTGTGTGCATGTTTATATTGGTGTAAAGATCAATAAATAAATAAAAAAATGTGTGTAGGGTCCCCCTTATTATGCTTCTCAGCACAGATAAATCATATGACTACAGGCTGCAGCCCCCAGCTGTATGCTTGTTTTAGTGTGTGTCTAAATGAGAGGGACCCCATGCAGATTTTATAAAAAAAATATTTAAATAATTTTAAAAAACATCATGCCCCCAATTTTGATACCAGCCATGATAAAATAAACAGCTTGGGGCTGGTATTCTCAGGCTGGGGGGAACCATGGATATTGGGTCCCTGTTACGAGGGGGACCCGGGGAAGCGTGCCAAGATGGGGAATGGACAGCTTCTGCCGGTCAAGGTCCACTGTGCGGTGTAAGGGACCGCTGCTATGGTGGGTGAAGAGTGAGCGGGTTGCTGCTAGCGATCGTCTGGAATGTCACAGACGATCTACGTACACCGGTCTGTCCTAACCCGTGAGGGTTGTATGGCAGGGATCACACGGCTCAGTGTACCTGTTGCACGGGGAAGCACAGAGGTGCCCACGCACGTGTGCCAGTGGAGATCACGAGAATAAGGCACGAGGGTAGCACAGAGGTGCCCACGCACGTGTGCTTTCAATAACCAGGTGAGTCCGGTGGAGACTCGAGGAGCTCACCTGGAACAGGAACACGGCCTGTCGAAGGAGCTACTGCCGGAGCAGCAAGGCAGGGACACGGCCTGCAAACCAGGTGCTGCCTAAGCAGCAAGGGCCAAGCCCACAGAAGACGATAATGCCTGAGCAGTGGCGTGGCAGCACGCTGCCAGACATCCAAACATAGAAAGACGGTCGCGCGCCGCCATGATGGCAGGAGGGGCTTTTAAGGAGGTGTCGCTCCAGCCAAGGGCGGGCGCGAGGCGGAGATGACGGACTTGACCCAATCAGGATCCACGATGTCCCAGCCTGGCCAGTCAGGATTCACCACGTCACCAGCCTCGTCATCAAGCCGTGTGACGTGAGTGGGCGAATCAGGACCCACCAAGCATTGCACATGCTCACCCTCCTGCCTCTGGGAAATAGAGGCGGGATCCTCGGTCTCACAATGTGTATAGATAACGGGAGTCTCACTGCTTCCCTGAGCAGAAAACCTCTGCACATTGCGCAACCTCACAGACCTTCGGGGCTGCTGAGCAGGAGGAGCCGCGGCAGGCAAGGAATGGGAGACCGCCTCATTTCTTGCAACAGGAGTACCACTAGGTGTCACCCTTGTGCTGCCTCTCTGAGGAGGTTTCTCCTGCACTCTGCGCAGTCTGGCAGACCTTCGGCGCTGCTGAGCAGGAGCGCTCGTGGCAGGCAAGGAGACTGCCTCATTCCTTGCCACAGGAGAGCCACGAGGTGTAACAGGTCCCCCAGTATAAAAATAGCAGCCTGCGACAATCCTGTAACTTTACCCGCCTCATCCCGATTGCCCTGGTGCATTGGCATCAGAATAAAAAGGAGTTAATTACAGCTCACAGCTTCCACTAAGCCCTAAAATAGTAATGGGAGGCATCCATGAGACCCCCATTACTAATCTGTAAGTGAAAAGCAATAAAACAGAAATCACAGAAAAAAATCCTTTATTTGAAATAAAATACAACACCTTCTTTCTTCTATTTTTTAACTCCCAAAACACCCAGTTCCGACGTAATCCACATGAGGTCCCACAACGATTACAGTTCCCACAGTTCGCCACCTGTCACTGCAGGTAATCTGACCTTAGATGACCTCAATAAAAGTGACTTCACCTCAGGTGAGGTCAATGAATTCACCGACCTGCATCTCTTTGCAGAAAACCATGCTTTTTTGCCAAGATATGCAGAATTGGTGTTGAAACTTATATACTATATTCCTGCACCAAATCTGCATCTTCTGGTAAAAAAAATCATATCAAAACACAACGCGGTTTGATGCAATAGTGATGCGATTTTTTTGTGAAGAGATGCAAATTTGTTGCAGGAATATGGTGTAAAATGTCCACACCAAATCTGCAACAAAAAATGCAAAGAAACCAAACATTTTGATGCCTAAAGCCCAGAATGTGTAGACATGTTCTATGCCCATGCGCTGTCACTTCTATATATATCAGAGCTGGAATCATTGTAGGACCTTGATTGGATAACGTTGGAATTGGGTGTTTTGGGGTTAATAAATTAGAGAAAGAGGGTGGGTTTTTGGTACAAATTAGTAATGGAGGATCTCATAGACCCTTCCCACTACTAATCTAGGGCTTAGTGGTAGCTGTGAGCTGTCATTAACCCCTTATTACCACGATTGCCACTGCCCCTGGCCAATCCAGATTAGCCTGGTAAAGCTCCAGGATGCTTGCATCTATTGAATGCAACAACTCTGGGTGACTGCAAGTTTCAATTTTTAGACTGGGGGGCCAATAACCATGGGCCTTCCCAGCCTAAGCATACAAGCCCTTAGCTGTCTGCTTTATCATGGCTGGGTATCAAAATTGGGCACACTACACGACTTTTTTTTAAATTATGTATTTAAATAATTTAAAAAAAGCTGCATAGAGGGTCCCTTATATTTTGATACACAGCCAGGATAAGTACACAGTTCGGGGCTGCAGCCTGTAGCCATATGCTTTACCTGTACTGGGTATCATATTATTTAATTGTTTTTACACCACGATAGGGACACACACAGCATATGCAATTGGCAGTCAGACACGCTGTCTTACAGGTTGGTGATGTGGTCTGACTGCAAGAAATCACAGATGCCGGAACTGCCGGTGGGTTGGGGAATCAGTGCATATGCATGAGCTTAATGAGCAGCATCAGAAGTAAAGTTACAGCCGTGCGGGAGACTGGTAAGTATAACACGCTTTGTCTGATTCCCCCATCTCTTCTAAAATCATTTTAAAGCTCTGGATTTGGATCCCCATAGACTTGTATGGCTATCGGTGTCCGGGCAGATATCCAAAATCAATTCCGGGCTGAAACTGGAGGGTTTTTTAAACCTGGTTGGACCTGCCAATCCCGGGTATTTGCGGGTCTGCCCATCACTAGTCACTACTACCATTTTACACATTACAGTAGATTGTCAAGGCACACAGCTTAGCAATAGAGATTGGGAGAGAAAACAAAAGAATTGAACAGCCATTGCCATATCTGCTCAGGTCACTGTGACATTATTAAGACTGTGTTTGCATTAAGGAGTTTGAAAGGGTTTGGTTAGTTTGATTAGAAAGGGATCAGTTTTCTTTGAAGGTGGAAAGAAAAAAAGTTTCTCCAACTCTCCATTGGACCACACTTAGATGTCATCCGAGTGCAGTACGATGTTTTCCATTGACCTAAAGACTTGCATTATTGATTTTGATTAATTAAAATCAGACATGTCACCAATCTTTTCCTCCAACCAGTGGGTCTGAGGAACAAGTCGGACATGTGCACAGCCCCATAGAATATCAAAAGTCCTAATGCTATCTGTAAAAACCATGGCTAGCAATCAGACGAGAAAATCGGCCGTGTACACGAGACCTACAGTGGGGGAAATAATTATTGATCACGTGTCCAATTTTCTAAATATTCTTCTAAAGGTGCTATAGACATGAATTTCTCACCAGATGTTGCTAACAAACCATTTAATCCATACAGGGAAATAAATCAAACCTTAGATGTCCATAAATTACCATATGTGTAATAATGGGAAATGATACAGGGAAAAAAGCATTAAGTACATGAAGAAAGAGAGGTGCAAAAAGATATGTAAAGTCATGACACCAGCTAAAATCTATCAGTACTGAAAAATAATATCAGCTGATTAAACTGATGACCTATAAAAAGTTGTTTCATTATCAAGGTGCCACACAGCAAACATCTCATGATGGGTAAAACCAGTGAGCTCTATCAAGACTTTTGCAACCTTATTGTTGCAAGTAATGTTATTGGTTACAGAACACTTTCTAAACTACTAAAGATTCCAGTCAGCACTGTTGGGGTCATTATACAGAAGTGGAAAGGATATAATTTCACCATAAACCAGCCATGACCAGGTTCTTCCCACAAGATTTCAGACAGATGAGTGAAAATAATTATCAGAAGAGTTGTCCAAGAGCCAAGAACCACCTCTAGAGACCTACAGAAAGAGCTGGAATCAGCAGGTACAATTGTTTCAAAGAGAACAATAAATAATGCACTCAACCTCCATGGCCTGTATGCAAACTCACCATGCAAGACTCTATTGCTGAACAATAATTATGCTCAAGCACATTTAAAGTTTGCTCAACAACAATGAAATACTGGGAGAATATAGTCTGGTAAGATGAAGCAAAAATTGAACTCTTTGGATGCCATAACACACAATGTGTGGAGGCCAAAAGGGAAATCACCCCAAAAATGGCATACAACAGTGAAGTTTAGAGGTGGGAACATCATGGTGTGGCACTGTTTTTCACGTATGGCACTGGCAAACTTCATAAGAATGAAGGAAGAATCAATGGACAAATGTACTAAGACATTCTTGATAAAAATCTGCTGCTATCTAGCAGGATAATGAAGTTGAAACGAGGGTGGACATTTCAGCAAGACAATGATCCCAAACACACAGCCAAGGAAACTCTCAATTGGTTTCAGAGAAAAAAAAGTAAAGCTGCTAGAATGGCCGAGCCGATCACGTGACCTGAATCAAATACAAAATTTATGGAAGGAACTAAAGCTCAGAGTTCATAGAAGGAGCCCATGGGACCTTCAAGATATGAAGATTGTTTGTGTTGGAGAGTGGGTCAAAATCACATCTGAGCAATGCAGGTGACAAGTTTCTCCACACAGGAGGCATCTTGAAGCTGTCATCAACAACTAAAGGGGGCTTTACACGCAGCGACATCGCTAGCGATGTTGCTTGTAAAAGCACCGGCCCCCATCATTTGAGCGTCATGGGCAAATCGCTGCCCGTGGCGCACAATATCGCTAGGCCCCGTCACATGGACTTACCTTCCCTATGACGTCACTGTGGTTGTCGAGCAGCCTCTTTTCTAAGGGAGCAGTTCGTGCAGCGTCACAGTGACGTTACACGGCAGGCGTCCAATAGAAGCGGAGGGGAGGAGAGCAGCTGCAGGAAAGTGATGCCCACCTCGTTGGCGAAGGAAACAGGTATGGTGTTGTTCGTCATTCCTGGGGTGTCACACGTAGCTTTGTGTGCTGCCTCAGGAACGACAAACAACCTGCATCCAGCACCATCAACGATATTTGGGATTTGAACGACATGTCAACGATCAACGATTATGTGCGTATTTGTGATCGTTAGCGGTCCTCCGTACGTGTCACATGCAATGACGTCGCTAACGAGGCCGGATATGCGTCACGAATTCTGTGACCCCAATGACATCTCGTTAGAGATGTCATTGCGTGTAACGGGGCCTTAAGGCTTTTGTATGAATTATTAAATAAATTTCAATAAACATGATCAATAATTTTTCCCTGTGTCATTCCTCATTGTTATAAATCACTAACTGTATCTATGGTTTGATTTCTTTACCTGTGTGGATTGGATGGGCTGTTACCGACATCTGGTGAGAAATTCATGTCAATAGATGATGTCACATGCTCAATACCTCACACACTTTATATGCGAGTGAATGCATGTATGTATGAATATATTTCAGTGTGTGAATGTTAGGGGTACTTTGCACGCTGTGACATCGCTAGCCGATGCTAGCGATGCTGAGCGCGATAGTACCCGCCCCCTTGCACATGCGATATCTTGTGATAGCTGCCGTAGCGAACATTATCGCTATGGCAGCTTCACACGCACTTACCTGCCCTGCGACGTCGCTCTGGCCGGCGACCCGCCTCCTTCCTAAGGGGGTGGGTCGTGTGGTGTCACAGCGACGTCACGCAGCAGGCGGCCAATATAAGCGGAGGGGCGGAGTTGAGCGGGACATAAACATCCCGTCCACCTCCTTCCTTCCCCATAGCCGGTGGAGGCCGGTAAAGAGATGTTCCTCGCTCCTGCGGCTTCACACACAGCGATGTCTGCTGCCGCAGGAACGAGGAACAACATCGTATCTCCTATTGGTGCGACATTATGAAAATGACCGACGCTACACAGATCACCGATTTATGACGCTTTTGCGATCGTTCATCGGCGCATCTAGGCTTTAAACGTTGCGATGTCGTTACCGGCGCCGGATGTGCGTCACTTCGATTTGACCCCGACGATATCGCAGTAGCGATGTCGCAACGTGCAAAGTACCCCTTACTGTTGATGAAAATAAAATGGACCTGTATGCAGTGGCAACATTACAAATTGATGCTATAACTTTATAGGAAACTTTTAGTAATTAGTTCTAAGTTCCAAAATGTCATCACAAAACAAGAGAAAATGAAGACTGAAGTGAAATCAGTTGAAAACTAATACAGATAAAACAGGTTCTTATATTTAAATGTCAGGATGCGCTGCTAAAGGTGAAGGAATCATATTCTGCTAAGGAAAATGGAGCCCTGTTCAACCGGTGTCCAAAGAAGATGCTCATCCTGGCACAAGTAGAAAGTAGCAAAATAAATGTATTGTACTGAACTTCAAAGTAACACTTCTAGAATCCAATGATCACGTGTGCATCAGCAGAAGAGTACCCAGTTACGGGCTTTACATGCCCTATATATGTTTCCAGATTCTCTAACATTTTACAAGTAAAATGCAAACGTAAAAGACTGTCATTGTTCATCGAATGCAGTTTCAACAGTTTGAACATCCATAAAACATTTTACAAGCATAATTGTAGGCAATCCTCATGTGCTCCTACAACACCAACCTGCCTTGACCATCTGAATCTGTCTTTGACCGACGTTAAAACATTCCACTCTATCATCCACCAAAGAGGCCAACTCACCTTCAACCAGCCTTAAAGGGCCAACCAATTCTCTGAAATGAAAAGCATCGTAAAAGCCAAAAGAATGACACCCCATACACACATAGTCAAAATTGTTGATACCCCTCGTTTAATGAAAGAAAATTCCACAATGGTCACAGGAATAATTTGAATACGACAAAAGTAATGATGAATAAAAAATGTATGAAATTGAACAAATGAAAGTCAGACATTGCTGCTTTTCTGCTTCCACAGAATCTTTAAAATAATAAAACTCATGAAATCGGCCTGAACAGAAAGATGGCACCCTCCTCCTCCTCCTCTTCCTCCTCCTTCTCCTTCTCCTCCCCCTTAACTTAATATTTTGTTCCACAACCTTTTGAGGCAATCACTGCAATCAGACGATTCCTGTAACTGTCAATGAGACTTCTGCTCCTCTCGACAGGTCTTTTGGCCACTTCTCAAGACCAAACTGCTCCACTTGTCTCGTGTTTGAAGGTTGCCTATTCCAGACGGCATGTTTCAGCTCTTTCCAAAGATGCTCAATTGGATTTAGGCAGGGCTCATAGAAGGCCACTTCAGAATAGTCCAATGTTTTCCCCTTAGCCATTCTTGGGTATTTTTAGCTGTGTGTTTTGGGTCATTATCCTGTTGCAAGACCCATGACCTGCGACTGAGACCAATCTTTCTGACACTGGGCAGCACATTGCTCTCTAGAATCCCTTGATAGTCTTGACATTTCATTGTACTGTGCACAGATTCAAAACACCCTGTGTCAGATGCAGCAAAGCAGCCCCAGAACATAAAAAAGCCTTCTCCATGTTTCACTGAAGGGACAGTGTTCTCTTCTTGATGTTTAATTTTTCCGTCTGTGAATATAGAGCTGATCTGCCTTGCCAAAAAGTTCAATTTTTGTGCCATTTGTCCATAGGACATTCTCCCAGAAGCTTTGTGACTTCTCAACATGTAGTTTTTTCAAATTCCAGTTTGGCTTTTTTATGATTTTTTTTTTTTCAACAATGTGTCCTCCTTGGTCGTCTTCCATGAAGTCCACTTAGGCTCAAACAATGACTGATGGTGCAATCTGACACTGATGTTTCTTGCGCTTGAAGTTCACTTTTAATTAGAAGTTGTTCTGGGGTCTTTTGTTACCATTCGAATTATTCATCTTTGATTTGTCATCAATTTTCCTCCTGCGGCCACGTCCAGGGATGTTGGTTGGCTACAGTTCCATGGATATTAAATTTCTGAATAATATTTGCAACTGTAGTCACAGGAACATCAAACTACTTGGAGATGGTCTTATAACCTTTACCTTTAACATGCTTGTCTATAATTTTCCATCTAATCTCCTGAGACAACTCTTTCCTTCGCTTCCTCTGGTTCATGTTGACTGTGGTACACACTATGTCACCAAACAGCAAAGTGAGTATCTGTAGACCTATATACAGCCCCACTGACTGACTAGAAGATAGTAGACACCTGTGATACTAATTAGTGGACACACCTTGATTTAACATGTTCCTTTTGTCACATTATTTTCAGTGGTACCATCATTTCTGTCCAGGCCTGTTTCATGAGTTTTATTTTTTTTTTAATTCTGTGGAAGCATGGTTGAAAGGCAATGTCTGACTTTGATTTGCTCATTTTCATAATTTTTTTATTGATTATTACTTTATTCAGATTCAAGTTATTTCTGTCACCATTGTGAGTTTTTCTTTCATTAAACGAGGAGTACCAACAATTTTGACCATGTGTGTATCTTGAAAAACAAACTGAATTAAACAAAGCAGCATCCTGACCAAAAATTCAAAGGAAACCGGCCTCCTTTAGTAATAACTATGCAGCCCCCTGCAAAATCCCTTCAATGCCCGCCTCACAAAAATATCCTTCATCATATCCCTTAAGCCTTGTAACGTACACAAAAATGCCAATTCTGCCAACCTTTGCGTCACTGCTGACACAGATTGGTAACTATATCGTTACCAGATCCACAACCTGCTGGGACACTCTGCTCCCACCTCCTCTGCACATGGTACCAGACTTCGAAACCTGACAAACTGAAAATCAGACAGCACATCCGCCATGTTTTTGGACAGTTGAAACATGTCTAGCTAGTACATACACCTTTAGGGATGAGCGAGTATACTCATTACTACGTGGTACTTGACAAGAAGTACGGTTTTCGGGCTACTCGTTACTCCACGGGTATCCTTGTAATTACTCGTTAGGAGTAGCGAGTCCAATGTAAGTCAAAGGGAAATGTGAGTAATTGTCCACTGGACCCTACAAAGCGGTCTGGGGGTTGAGTAAAAGGTTGAAATGGATGCATGATTGTTTAAAAGACGGGTGGTAAAAAGCCACCGGCTTTTTTAAGCAATCAGCTGATGCACGCTCCCCGCCCGGGTCCTTCGCTCCCTGGTGCTATGCTCCCCGTTGCACGGTGCTTCACTCCCCGCTCCCTGGTGCTGCACTCCCTGCCTGGTCCTACCTTAGGATCGGGCGGGGAGGCGGCGGGGGAGCGAAGCACTGGGCAGCGGGGAAGGAAGCACCAGGCAGGGGAGCGAGGCAGTGGGGAGGGAAGTATCGGACAGGAAAGCCATCGGTGTAGTCTCTCTCTCTGTCTATTGTCAGAAAAGACCTGGCTCGACTGTTGAAGGTGCTACTGCTCAGGAGTAAAAATAACAATAATATAGAAATATAACTCCGGTACTCAAAAGAAAAAAATGAAAACATCAAGTCCAGATCATCAATGCATATATATGTAAATTACTGTTCTAAAAAAATGTGTTTATTGTTGTAAAATTTCTGTTTATTTTTTTAATTTGGTCCTACTTTTTGTTGCATTATTTTCTACTGACAGTTTTTTGATAAAAGCAGATATTGCCGAAACGTTTTGGATACTATCGATGAACACTGCCATTGGTGATGGATATCTTTTTGAACAACAATAAAAGATACAATTGAGCACATCTACATCTGGACTTGATTTTTTTCATTTTTCTCTCTCTTTCTGATTTTTTTTACAATAAAAGTTTGTTGTCTGTGTTTCATTTTGAATAAAGGTGTTTTGAGTGTGTGTTATTTTACTTTACTACAAGTGAATTAATAAAGTCTGATTTCAAGAGAAGCTGAACTTTATTAATTCAGGGCTTAATGTCACCTGGTAAAATTCAGGTGACATTAACCCCTTATTACCCAATTTACCAACACACCAGGGCAGCTGGATGAACCGGCTAAGCGCCAGATATGGCGCATCTAATGGATGGGGTTGCTATTCTTGCCCTGGGGGTGGCAATAACTATGTGCCCCCCCACGGGGAGAATACCAACCCCCAGCTGTCTGTTTTATCTTTGCTGACTATCAAAATTGGGGAAGACCGCACGCCGTTTTTTTAATTTATTTATTTATGTACACACTCGGCTGTCACATGGAGTGGGTGGGGCGATGCAGTGCATATTACATTAGGTGTAATGAGTGGCTCCGAACGTAGAAGAACAGCACCGCAGACAGCAGCCGAGAGCCAAGTAAGACTTCACCGATGGGTTTCCCGTCCGATGCTTCCCTCCCCGCTGCCTCATTCCCCCGCATGGTGCTTCCCTCCCAGCTGCCCGGTGCTTCACTCCCCCACTGCCTCCCCGGCTGATACTAAGTTAGGACCGGTCGATGAGCACAGCACCAGGGAGCGGGGAGCGAAAGACCTGGGCGGGGAACGTGCATCAGCTGATTGCTTAAAAAAAGTTTTTACTGCCCGGCTTTTAAACAATCATGCATCCATTTAAGCCTTCTACTCAACCCACAGACCGCTTTGTAGGGTCCAGCAGATAATTACTCGTATTTCCCATTGACTTACATTAGACTCGCTACTCGTAACGATTTCCCGAGTATTAGGACCTACTCGTTACGAGTATAGCGAGTCTGAGTATTTCACAACTCGCTCATTCCTATACACAATCCATTCCAAACATCGTAAAACAAATGACACAAATAAGCTACTATTGGGGTGACTTGGCTGTGAGCGTATTTAGTTCATGAACCATTGACAAATTATAACAGTGAAAAAAACAACTTTTTGCCATCAAATTTCATCCACCAAGCTCAAGTGTGACTAAAATTGGAAAGATTTCCAGCAAACACAAGCTCCTCACCAAGCCACAAATCAGGCCACCACCCCAGACACCATTGCCTACTAAAGAAATGCACCAAACCAGCAGAACCTGCAGCATCAGTGTAAAGCCGGAAACAACTACACAGGTCTGCAATGCTAAAATTGTTTGAAAAGTAAGAGGTGATTTTTGTAAATTTTCAATTGCTGAAAATTCCATCACGTATAGTTTTTAGTTTTTTTTAAACATTGACTCCATAGGCTTTTTCTTCAGCCATACATAGACCCCTCTGTGTGTTGTTTACTAGTGAAGAAACAACAAAGGAACATTACTGATTTAGTTCTAAAAGTATATTATGCATACTTTGGTGTAAAAATACAAAGCTGAAAATAATATAAACATTTACTCTGCTGTAACTAATTAATAGCATAGTGATATAAATAAACGTAGGGTACTTAGTAAACACTGTTTTTGATCAAAAAAGCGTAAAGCCATCCCACCGCGACAAGGTGTACCCAATCAGGACAGTATCTAACAGTCTCTAGTATTAAAACCTCCAATCGCCTAAATTGGTCATCGTACCTAAGCCATGCTAATCCACTGTAAACACTCTATGCTTCCCCTGTCGCATCCATGTAGCCTAAAAGAGCAGAGTAATGCTAGGTTTCCTTTTCACCTATTACACTCACCAGAATTGCAACAGTCTGTACTCTATAAAACATCCGTTCTTAAGGCCGCTTTACACGTGTCGATTTATCGAGCGTTCGCATGAGCGAACGCACCCGCCCCCATCGTTTGTGCGTTACGGGCAATTTGTTGCCCGTGTCACACAAAGTCGGTCACCCCCGTCACACGTACTTACCTCCCGAACGACGTCGCTGTGGGCGGCGAACATCCTCTTCCTGAAGGGGGAGGGATGTTCGGCGTCACAGCGACATCACACAGCGGCCGCCCAATAGAAGCGGAGGGGCTCAGATGAACGGGACGTAATATCCCGCCCACCTCCTTCATTCCGCATTGCCGGTGGCCGCAGGTAAGCTGCAGTTCATCGTTCCCGGGGTGTCACACAGAGCGATGTGTGCTGCCTCGGGAACAATGAACAACCAGCGCACAGAAGGGCGCTGGATTTTTGAAAATGAGTGATGTGTCAACGAGCAACGATAAGGTGAGTATTTTTGCTCGTTCACAGTTGCTCTTAGCTGTCACACGCTACGATATGTCAAACGATGCCGGATGTGCGTCACTAACGACGTGACCCCGACGACATATCGTTAGATATATCGTAGCGTGTAACGGGCCCTTTAGAATCACTAGTTTAACCTTATCCAAATTGAACTTTCCCAGTGAAAAGTAAAGAAAATATCTCTACATATACTCCTTCCAAATCTTATCCCTAACCTCCTTTTTCAAGGGTGCCCCCAACAGGCCTTCAAAGAAGACATATACCTTTCTCCTGGATTTATCAACCAAACGTATAAGCTTAGCTTCTTTTTGCTTTTCACCAGAGCCTTTTCCACAACTGCAACTAAATCACTATTCTGTTGCTGATCCTCCACATTTTCCTACCAAACTACCTCCTCCTGTCCAATTCCCGACCCAGAACTTGAAGGGCTCAGCCAAGCCTCCTCTGGAAACCACAACCCCTAGGAAAATTTCGCTCTCCAACTAAACCCTGTAACTTACCTAGCTGACCCCATAAATCTGGCCTGGCCCTCCCATACTAAAACCTTGACTTTCCATAGATGCTACCCCAACATTACTAACCCTCGAGCCAGTTAAAAAACAAAACAAAGGAAAACAGGTATATTGTTCATCTGTCGACGTTCCAGGAAAAATAGCACTCTCTTCACTGCTGGATTCAGGACTCCAGATGTCGTCATCTGATCTAGGGGGACCACAGTAAGAACAGACCACAGCCATCTGCAATCAACCTGCCTTTTAACCATGCCCTGATCTTCATCCTCGACCAGCCATTCAATTAACCATATTCCAGAAGCCCCACATGACGGGGGACCCCTCCCTGGCCCTAGCTGTATTCAGAGATTCTCAGAACTCTGAGATTATCCACAGTGCATAAACTAAACCAGAACCCACTGCCAACTTCAGGAGGGCTACTCCCATCTCTCTGGGCACTGAGTTTAGCCGCTAGCCCATCCATCTCCAGGTACCACTGCCACACTGGACCAATGAGTAGCAGGACTCACTTCTTCTTGCTGACCACGAGGATGATCCAATTGCTCCCTCTGACACTGGTTTCGACACCCCACCTGCATGCATGTCACCAGGGGCCACCACAATACTGGATGGCCATACATGAAAGGAGGGCCACAACGCATTGGGGCTCCACGTCATCTTCTCTGAGCTGGATTTGAACCCTGGCTGGAAAAACTCCGGGGGCTACCGCTGGACATGTACAGGGCCTGCCCGGCCGAAAACTGGAAATAGGCCACAGGGCGGGAAAGCCCACTTCCTGTAGGCCGTGGCTCCAGTGAGGATTCCTCCTGGGGACTGGAGAAGGAGCCGCTGACTCTCTCAACTTCTCCAGCTCTAAAAGGTCGCTGAGGGGGCTTCTAGAACACCTTATGCTCTTTAATTTCTCCACCAATGAATAGCGCTCTGGAGAAAAGGACCACCAAGCATGCCCTACAGGCTGGATGAGCTCAGCACCGCTACCGGAGGGATTATTCGTGCTGCATTAAGTTGCTCCTGTACCAACTGTCCACAGTGAACCCCAGTGGCAGCTCTCACCACTTCCAACAAGGCCATAAGAGCAGTCACTCTCCCCCTATCATGTCCTGTCCTGCAGCAGCTGGGTCCCGGGAAGCAATAGGAGGAAACAACCTCCCTTTACCGTCTTTAATTCTTTAATAACGCTGCCCCTAATCTGTCCCCTCCAATCAAATTCCCCACACATTTACCCTGCATTTCTTTTCAAACTCCTTAACCCCATATCTTCACATTCTAAATTGTCATGAAGCCTGCATGCCCTATAGGGCACAAGATAATAAATAAATTCACTACACTCAAAGATTTTGATGCAAACAAATTTTCAAATTTATTGAGTTGACTGTGAACTCATTCGACGTTTCGACCCCACCTGGGTCAAGAGTCGCTTAATGATAGGTGCCTGGGATATGGAAATTTGAGTGGATTTATAGCGTTGGTAGACAATACCTTGAGGATAAAGGTCCTGGGTTTAGCTAGCGCAGCAGTGCTGAGGCTAGGGATATGGTGTATATCACCAGATTCAGCGCTGCTGTGCTGGCTAAACCCATGACCTTTATCCTCAAGGTATTCTCTACCAACGCTATTAATCCACTCAAATTTCCATATCCCAGGCACCCATCTTTAAGCGACTCTTGAATAAGACCTAGGTGGGGTTGAAACGTCGAATGACTTCACAGTTGCCTCAAATAATTTGAATTTTTTTTTGCATCACAATCTATGAGTGCAGTAAATTTATTTATTATCTTGGATTGGACCCATTTTTCACTTGCACCACCACCCACTTGTCTGAGTGCAGACCAATTTTTTTTTATCTATAGGGCTCCCAGGCCTTCCTGAACTCAGTGACGTTTGTTATTAGAACAAATAATTTTAATGCAGTGTGGAAACAAGGCTTTCCAATTACATAAAACAGTCATGACCATTGCGGCTTAGTGCTAGTATATTATCACAATTACACTTGCAGGGCTATTGATGGAGATTTGCTGGTGGGCTACAATCGGTACCGAGAGAAGTATAAATATATTTATTACCATTTCATTGTTCTATTACACTGCAGTGCATGGTGGAATTTACTGGTATTTGTTCCATTTTTATACTGCAGTTGAAAATCACAATGCATTGTGGGGTATTGGATAATAACCAAATGCAGCTCTACGCATTGTGCTTTTTTACTGCCATGTCTTATCCCTAATCATGTTTTGACCCAAATAGTCAAATGCACAACCGAAAAACCGCAGTGCTTGATTTGGTTTCCATGGTTTGACCGGGGAAGTACTATGGAAAACCACAGGGAGCAAAGTGACATACAGTATTACAAGGAGGCAGCTGTGATGATGTGGAAGCTACGGCATGACATCTCATGGCTGCAACACAATCTTGATATTGAAATTTCAGCTCAACCATTGCACACAAAGAATCACAAGAGACAAGATCTACCAAACCATTTGGAGGGGGGTTTTTTTCCAAGCTAGTCCATGCAAACACTAAATTTCGGATGGATGCTTGTAGTACTAAGTTTACTCTACATTCTGTTACATTTAGCCCGTCCAATATCATCTTCCGTAAGACAATCATAGATTTTCGCAAAATGTACTATTTACTTAAAGATGATTATAACGCCTATACAGTGGTATCAGCGATGAATCAGCTTCTGCAGAAATAAGTGCAGATTTCCCAAGAATATACATTACAAAAAATATTGTTAAAGGGAACCTGTCAGCAGATTTGGGGCCTATAAGCTGTGGCGACCACCACCGGTGGGCTCTTATATAAAGCATTCTAACATGCTGTATATAAGAGCCCAGGCCAATGTGTAGAACGTAAAAATCACTTTATAATGCTTACCTAAACGGTCCCTGCGGTGGAGTTGCGTCATATGGGCGTCTTCGTCCTCCGGTGCCTCCTCTTAGGCCATCTTCGTCCTCCTTCTGAAGCCTGTGTGCATGACGCGTCCTATGTAGGCGCACTACAATACTTTGATCTGCCCTGCTCAGGACCTCAATGCCGGCGAGTGTGGATGATGAAGGACGCGTCATGCACCCAGGCTTCAGAAGAAGGAAGACAAAGATGGCTGAAAGAGGAGGCCTGCTGGGAGGAAACAACTTTATTCCTATGGCCAATGATCAGGTTTCAGTCACGAGGGTGGCGCTGGTGCGGGTTCAGTCACCGCTCTGTATATGGAGAGTAGCAGCTGTAACCACACCTTCACACTGACTGACAGCCTCCTCTAATGCTGAGCTGCTGTCAGTCACTGCAGGGGACACGGTTACAGCCGCCGCTCTCAATACACAGAGCGGTAACTGAATCTGCGCCAGTGCCTCCCGCATGACTGAAACCTGAACATCACTGGAAGGAAACAAATTCTTTTCCTCTTGCCAGCGAGTTTCAAAATTCAGTCGCCAGGTTCACTTTAAGGTCTCTTTACACCGCAAGATTATCGTAAAACAGTGTTTCTGGCTATGCTTGCTTCCCGATAATCTTGCAGTCTAAACATTTCATTAGGAAAATGAATATTAATCTGAATATGTAAACAGCCCATACCCGCCACCAATCGGCAAACAAGTAGCGAATCAATCGGCAATCATTTAGTGCCACTGGTTGGTTCGTGTGAACAAAGTTTTAGAATTAGAATGTAGACGGTTATTCTTTCATTTTGGCATGCAATGGGGGGACTTTATCAAGACTGGTGATTTGTACGCCATTATTAAATCTAAAGCCAGCTGCAGTAAAGTGTGCAAATTGTATTAGGATGCCCAAGTCTCTCAATAAATTTGGTGCATCCTTGAGCTTTTCATGCAGAAGAAAATAAAATCTATGCCTCTTACAATTCAGCGTAGATTTCAGCTAAAACATGCATAAGTTTTCTGGTGTACATTATAGTAAATCTGTTCTGTGCTTATAGATCACATCCCGTTTTCTCTAAGACCCATCACTTTTTGAAAAAGTGTCAGGATCAACACAAAAAGTAGCAAAATTTGCACATACAGTACAGATTAAAAGTTTGGACACACCTCATTCAAAGAGTTTTCTTTATTTTCAGGACTCTTAAAATTGTAGATTCACATTGAAGGCATTAAAACTAGGAATTAACACATGTGGAATGAAATACCTAAAGTGTTGAAACAACTGAAAATATGTCTTATATGCTAGGTTCTTCAAAGTAGCCACCTTTTGCTTTCATTACTGCTTTGTACACTCTTGGCATTCTCTTGATGAGTTTCAAGAGGTAGTCACCGGAAATGGTTTTCCAACAGTCTTGAAGGAGTTCCCAGAGATGCTTAGCACTTGTTGGCCCTTTTGCCTTCACTCTGCGGTCCAGCTCACCCCAAACCATCTCGATTGGGTTCAGGTCTGGTGACTGTGGAGGCCAGGTCATCTGGCGTAGCATCCCATCACTCTCCTTCTTAGTCAAATAGCCCTTACACAGCCTGGAGGTGTGTTTGGGGTCATTATCCTGTTGAAAAATAAATGATGGTCCAACTAAACGCAAACCAGATGGAATAGCATGCCGCTGCAAGATGCTGTGGTAGCCATGCTGGTTCTGTATGCCTTCAATTTTGAATAAATCCCCAACAGTGTCACCAGCAAAGCACCCCCACACCATCACACCTCCTCCTCCATGCTTCACGGTGGGAACCAGCCATGTAGAGTCCATCCGTTCACCTTTTTTACAAAGACACGGTGGTTGGATCCAAAGATCTCAAATTTGAACTCATCAGACCAAAGCACAGATTTCCACTGATCTAATGTCCATTCCTTGTGTTCTTTAGCCCAACAAGTCTCTTCTGATTGTTGCCTGTCCTTAGCAGTGGTTTCCTAGCAGCTATTTTACCATGAAGGCCTGCTGCACAAAGTCTCCTCTTAACAGTTGTTCTAGAGATGAGAAGGTGTGTCCAAACTTTTGGTCTGTACTGTATACTATTTGAGACAAATTTTGTGACTTTTTGGATTCAAGTAATTAAAAAGACAAGGGAACGGGTAGTCAAGGTCATCCAACAGACCAGCAAAATATGAGAGACATCAATCACTACTTTTTGCAAAAATATAACAAATATTTATTAGATTCATATAAATAGCAAAAAGTGACATAAAGACATAAACAAGCACATTACATACAGATCAGGCTCGACAGGAGATGTCACTGAAGCATAACAGACCAAGGATCCATCTCCCGTCAGGGGGGCAGTATAGCAAGATAGTAGAAAAGGAACATGGTCTAAGGGAGACTCCGGACAGTGGAAACAATACAATCTCCGATGTATCTAATTGTGCACCCCAAAAACAGTAGGCACACACAAAGATAACAACAATAGAACGTTTTGCTCGGGTTCCATCTCCATATCATGGGTGAGCGCAGTACAGGGACTTATTTGACTTGGTGTATTTGAGGTTTTGTCACCTGTTGACATGTTTAATGCATGGTTCATGGTCTGATTCTCCGGTCATATGATTTTCTATTGTTGTTATCTTTGTGTGTGCCTACTGTTTTTGGGGTGCACAATTAGATACATCGGAGATTGTATTGTTTCCACTGTCCGGAGTCTCCCTTAGACCATGTTCCTTTTCTACTATCTTGCTATACTGCCCCCCTGACGGGAGATGGATCCTTGGTCTGTTATGCTTCAGTGACATCTCCTGTCGAGCCTGATCTGTATGTAATGTGCTTGTTTATGTCTTTATGTCACTTTTTGCTATTTATATGAATCTAATAAATATTTGTTATATTTTTGCAAAAAGTAGTGATTGATGTCTCTCATATTTTGCTGGTCTGTTGGATGACCTTGACTACCCGTTCCCTTGTTCTCTCATTTATATACTGATTCTTAGGGTGTAGTCTGCATGTAATGCAATTTTTCACGTCACATCTTGCCCACACTCTTGTAATATATAATTAAAAAGACAACTATTTTTCAACTTCAACACTGCAGTTGGACCTATCCAATCCCCAGCGATCTGCTGCAATCACTGTAAGAAGCCACGTCTTGTCATCTATTTCCCCTTCTGGGCCATTTAAGAGAAAGAGTTTCTGATTCAAAGCATTTAGTCCCCCTTAATAGCATCCTGTTGGTCAAGTATAGTCTCCATGAGAAGAGCAGGGGCATAAAGATCCCTGATGACCGATATAAGAAGACCAATGCTATTAATGGGAACTTGGCAACTGGCTCCATGATTTCAGCCATGCATGTTTGACTCTTAAACGTTGCAGTATATCTGCAAAAAAACACGCATTAAAAGCCACCAAGGAAACTAGTCAGACAGTGGGGTAACCGGCAGCGTCAACCTACCAGCTCCCTGGTGTAACAGGTCTTTCCTTATACACACAAGAAGAGATCTGTCAATCATTGGCAGCAGGCGGGGAGATGTCTCTGGCACGCCTACCTGACTAGTCTTCCTTGCGGTCTGGTCCCCGGCAACATTTACAGAATGTTTTCTCTGAAATGCTGAAGCGTTTCTGAGTCAAACATACACAACTGAAATCATACAGCCAGTGCTTAATATATGCTGCCCATAGATCGTCAGAATATATCAGCTGTCGGATTCCTTTTGAAGACCTATGATACTTGGGGGGAACATACTGATTTTTTGCATTGTGGCCCAGAAGCTTAAAGGTACTCCACTTAAAAAAAACTCTTAGGACAAAGCTGTAAAGTAGCAAGATAGGAAGGGTGCTGCACCACTGTATGTCACTCAGCGATAACGCATGTGTGCTCGTCGAGGGCTGGGAATTACCGTACCCTGAGCGGGGGTGCTCGTCCAGAAGAAAAGTCCAGGTACCGATGGATGAGTGAAGGAAATGAGGGACCGCACTCCGTACCGCTGTGCAGGAATCTTTAGTTTATTAGATGGTGCAGGGTAAAAAGCAGGAGACGAGCTGTGAGCTGGCTCCCAGGTAGAGGACGACAGCTGTTTCGCCTAACTAATTAGGCTTCCACAGGTCCATTGCAAATGGACCTGTGGAAGCCTAATTAGTTAGGCGAAACAGCTGTCGTCCTCTACCTGGGAGCCAGCTCACAGCTCGTCTCCTGCTTTTTACCCTGCACCGTCTAATAAACTAAAGATTCCTGCACAGCGGTACGGAGTGCGGTCCCTCATTTCCTTCACTCATACAAAGCTGTAAAGTATTTTTAAGGATTTTGGAGAGGACCCATGTAAGTGTTATAGAGACTATCCATCCATTCCTTATCAATCCCAAGTAGGCTGCATTATGCAAAAATCACTATATAAACTCTATTTCTAGCAAGATATATTCAGTTAGTATTTTAGTCTCCTAGCCTTAAAATTATATAATAACGTAAATAGCAATCTAATAATTTAATTTTATAACGCATATCAATTACCTATATGTGATCATAAAAATTATTTTTAAATTCTGAATTCCTTGTGGATAAAAACACATTATTATTATTATTATTATTATTATTATTAATATTATTATTATATAAATTCTTTGTTTTTTTATCCCCAACTAATTAGGAACGTAAAAATCATTTTCAAGAACAAATATATTATTATTATTATTATTATTATTATTATTATTATTGTTCCTGAAAATGATTTTTAAATTCCTAATTCCTCAAGGATAAAAAACAAATAAATCAAATAATATTAATAATAATAATATTAATAATAATATCTGCTAATAGCAATAATGATTTGTATTGCTATAATCCTTCATAACATTATTATTATTATTATTATTATTATTATTATTATTATTATTATTATTACTATTATTATTTTATGAATAATTATAGTGATGTAAATTATTGTTGTTATTAGTTGTTATATTATGAATAGTATTATTATTATTATTATTATTATTATTATTCTTTGATTTCCTTGTTTTTTTATACCCAAAGAATTAGGAATTTAACAATCATTTTCAGGAACAAAAATAATAATAATGATAATAATAATAATAATAATAATAATAATAATAATAATGGCAATAATATTTTTATGAATGATTATAGTACAATAATATATATTATTATTATTATTATTATTATTATTATTATTATTATTTCATTTTTTTGTTTTTTATCCCCAAGGAATTAGGAATGCAACAATCATTTTCAGGAGAAAATATAATAATAATAATAATAATAATAATAATAATAATAATAATAATAATAATAATAATAATAATAAATTATTATTATGAATAATTATAGTATTAGAAATGTTATTGTTATTATTATTATTATTATTATTATTATTATTATTATTATTATTACATAATTTATTTGTTTTTGCTACATTAGGAATGTAAAAATAATTTTTATGAGAAAATATAATAATCATCATCATCGTCATTACTCTTACGAAAAATAATAATAACAATAATAATTATCATCTTCCTCATTATTACTATTATAATTCATAATAATAATAATATTTATTGTTATTATTAGTTTTAAATGTATAATAATAAGTATTTTATGTTGCAGAAGACTTGATTTATTTTAATGAGTTTGAATAAACTAAAATGCCTTAAATGCGGCACTGATACAAAACACATTAGGAAACTATTGTTCCTCCGCTGTACTATCGCATTCGCAGGCGTGCACGGTCCCGGACACACAGGTACGTTGCTCCAGGATGCTTCAATAAATATATAATTGCAATCATTTTACATTTGTATTGTCTCTGATTATTACTGTGTACGTCTCGCTAAAGATGCAATATATCTATATCAATGGTATTGATAGTTGACAAGCAGCAATTATTAATGTCTTTTGTTGATTTCATTTCCAGGGGCCGTTAGTGCGGGAGATTTGCTGTAACAGTTTCTAGTGGCAACAGCACCCTCTAGTGTATCAGGAGTGGTGACAAAATGTCTTTTTTGCAGATATTGAAGCAGCTGCTTTTTATACTCGTTGGTCAATAATTGTTTAGGACAAAGCCTAGAAATGCAAAGAAGATGCAGTTTATGTGATACAATGCTACAACAACAAAAGAAAACTCATTATAATGCATGCTTCCAATATGGTGATTTGCAGACTGGTGCAAAAGATAACCTAAAGAATTTCTGTAAGGGGCAGAGAGGGTATTGCATTCTCCTTCTTGAAGCTTTGTGCATTACTGTCATGGCCAAAAGTTTTGAGAATGCTACAAATATTAATTTTTACAAAGTCTACTGCTTAAGTTTTTCTAATGGCAATTTGCATATACTCCAGAATGTCATAAAGAGTGATCAGCTTAACAGCAATTACTTGCAAAGTCAATATTGGCTAAGAAAATGAACTTTAACCCCCAAAACACATTTCAACATCATTGCATTCCTGCCTTAAAAGGAGCAGCTAACATTGTTTTAGTGATTGTTCCAATAACACAGGTGTGGGTATGGATGAGGACAGGGCTGGCGATCAATCAGTCATGATTAAGTAAGAATAACACCACTGGACACTTTTAAAGGAGGCTGGTGCTTGGTATCATTGTTTCTCTTCAGTTAACCATGGTTATCTCTAAAATAACACGTGCAGCCATCATTGCTCTGCACAAAAATGGCCTAACAGGGAAGAGTATCGCAGCTACAAAGATTGCACCTCAGTCAACAATCTATCGCATCATCAAGAACTTCAAGGAGAGAGCTTCCATTGTTGCCAAAAAGGCTCCAGGGCGCCCAAGAAGGACCAGCAAACGCCAGGACCGTATCTTAAAACTGTTTCAGCTGCGGGATGGGACTACCAGCAGTGCCGAGCTAGCTCAGCAATGGCAGCAGGCTGGTGTGAGTGCTTCTGCACGCACTGTGAGGCGGAGACTGCTTGAGCAAGGCCTGGTTTCAAGGAGGGCAGCAAAGAAGCCACTTCTCTCCAGAAAAAACATCAGGGACCCACTGATATTCGCAAAAGGTACAGGGAGTGGACTGCTGAGGACTGGGGTAAAGTCATTTTCTCAGATGAATCCCCTTTTCGATTGTTTGGGACATCTGGAAAACAGCTTATTAGGAGAAGAAGAGGTGAGCGCTACCACCAGTCTTGTCTCATGCCAACTGTTAAGCATCCTGAAACAATTCATGTGTGGGGTTGCTTCTCAGCCAAGGGAATCGGCTCACTCACAGTCTTGCCTAAAAACACTGCCATGAATAAAGAATGGTACCAGAATGTCCTCCAAGAGCAACTTCTCCCAACTGTCCAAGAGCAGTTTGGCGCCCAACAATGCCTTTTCCAGCATGATGGAGCACCTTGCCATAAAGCAAAGGTGATCACTAAATGGCTCATGGAACAAAACCTAGAGATTTTGGGTCCATGGCCAGGAAACTCCCCAGATCTTAATCCCATTGAGAACTTGTGGTCAATCATCAAGAGACGGGTGGACAAACAAAAAACAACAAATTCTGTCAAAATGCAAGCATTGCTTATGCAAGAATGGACAGCTATCAGTCAGGATTTGGTCCAGAAGTTGATTGAGAGCATGCCAGGGAGAATTGCAGAGGTCCTGAAGAAGAAGGGTCAACACTGCAAATATTGACTTGCTGCATTAACTCATTCTAACTATCAATAGAACCTTCTAAAACTCATATGATTGCAATTATATTTCTGTATGTGATGTAAACATCAGACAAACACAATTAAAAACCAGAGGGCAACAGATCATGTGAAAATATCATTTTGGTGTCATTCTCAAAACGTTTGTCCATGACTGTACATTACCTATCATATCCCACGCCACCCTTTGTTTTATAATCTTGTGCTTGAACTCACATTGCTCGTATTTTATTGGAAACAGTCAACAAGCTGGTCACAAGACAGATCCCTAAAGGGTATTTTTACTACGGTACTTAGATAACGGTATACTCCTTGGGGTAAAGATTACACTTGATAAAAAGGCAAATCACCAGAGTAAATGCTGCACAGTCAGAAAAGGACAGCTGGACGCTTTCAGCTCTGAAGCCTTACACATTTTTAACGCAGCTCTAGGCACAGTCTGTCTCTCGAGATCAGTACAAGATAGTAATGGGGTTTAGTTGAAAAGTTTCTCTTACTCATCAGTGATCAGCCACTACCGTAGATTTCATAAAACGAGTTGCGCACATTATCAAATATATATTTTAGATCTGATGAGGCTGGTATACTTACCTTGAAAATCCAAGTTAGAATGGTTATGTAAACCAGATATCAAAATGAGAATTTTATCAGCACATCTCCAGCTCATATTCATTTTAATATCAGGTGAGGTAACTTTAATAAAACATTATGCAGCCATTCTAATATTGATTTTCCAAGTAAGTACACCAGCCTTAACAGGTCTAATATATCTACTTAAGCTGAGGTTACATGACAGTATAAAAAATCCGATTTTCATCCAGAAAACGGATACGATTTTCTTCTCACTTGTCATCCATGTGCTGTCCAATACAAACTCCTTGCAGATGTTGTCCCTGGTGAGATTTGACCTCATGACACTGTGACGCCCTGGACTAGCCAGGTAGTCACAGGTAGGCCCTTGCATAACACCCGTCCCCCTAAAAAGGTAACAGCAGCCAACTTTTTAAAACCTAGTCACCTCCCTCAGGGCTTAATGGTCACACCAGGGGGCGGAGCCAGGCGGTTGGCCATGCTCACCGAGGAGTCCAGAGGGCCTGAGGCAGGAGAAACAATTCAGTCAGTGGGTTGTTTGTAGTCAAATTAGTGACAGGAGTGAAGGAGAGTGTAGCAGGCCTGTGGTGACAGGTCTTCAGCGGAAACTGACAGGTGCCAGGGTCGTAGCCCTGGTACCTTGGCTAGGAGGCAGGCGGTGGCCTGGCCTGCAGGAGCCGGGAAGTTGGCCAGGTGGAACCGTAAGGGACCGGGACAGGGTAATGGCCCACCGGTACCAAACCGGGGAACCGACTGGAAACCAGAGCATAAGGGTGGTACTCAGACCCAGAACGAGTCCCAGAAGCCACTGGACCACGTCAAATTCACTGATTGAGGTCTGGACCTTAGGTCCTTTCCCATCCCAAGACCCGAAAGAAGGCAACAGTCCACCGAGGGGGATAGAAAGCCACCGCACAGACAGAGAGATCCCATGGGCCAGCGCCTGCGGACAAACGGACTCCACCGGTACATACACTGCCGGGGAGCGGACTCCCGCTGCTAAGGCACAGGCAGTTTACACAAACATAAAGAGGTGCAGGAAGAAGGCCAGGGCCACCAACCCGGGTGGGGGACAAGACGCAGCCGGCTGCGGGCACCGACCACCATGACTTGTGTGTGTCAGTAATAGAGTTGAGCGCGGTTCGAGGTTCGAGGTTCTCCAGTTCTAAGCTCGAGTGATTTTGGGGCCTGTTCTAGATCGAACTAGAACTCGAGCTTTTTGCAAAAGCTCGATAGTTCTAGAAACGTTCGAGAACGGTTCTAGCAGCAAAAAAACAGCTAATTCCTAGCTGGCTTTCCGCTGTAATAGTGTAAGTCACTCTGTGACTCACACTATTATGACATTTCAGTGTATAGTGTGCGTGAACAGCGCCTTCAGATCACTCCTGTTTGTATAATGGCAATCGCCATTTTTTTTTTTTTCCCCTTGTCTTCCTTCCCTAAGCGCGCGCGTCTTGTGGGGTGGGCCAGCATGTCAGCCAATCCCAGACACACACACAGCTAAGTGGACTTTTAGCCAGAGAAGCAACGGCATGTGTGATAGGATGTCCATGTCACATGTCCCTGCATTATAAAACCGGACATTTTCCTCCAGGACGCCATTATCTCTTCTGCGTCCTTGGTGTCAGACATCACTGGCGCAGCTCCGTCCTCCTGAGTCCTATCGCCGATACAGCTGTATACGCTCCATACACAGCGCTGGACAGCTTAGGGAGAGCACTTTCTATAAGTCCTTTTAAGGGCTCGTACCGGCAGGGTCAGAGCCTTATTTGACAGGTCCTGAAAACAGAGACAGCGTCTGTGTAGCTAAGGTCAGGGATTTCGTCGCTGCATTTCCCCATTAGGAGGGAATAGAAAGGCAGGCTTCCTTTCCTCTACCCAGAGCCCCACAATCCTGGCACTGTACCCTCCTGTCCTCTGCACACTCCAACTCATTATAACTAAGCCATTATACTAGCAAACACTGAGTGTACCTAGTGGCATCCTAAACGTGGCTATTGGACTTTGCTATAGTCCCACTAGTGCAAAGATATTTGCAGCACCTCTGCCTGCATTGCACACTCCAACTCATTATAACTAAGCCATTATACTAGCAAACACTCAGTGTACCTAGTGGCATCCTAAACGTGGCTATTGGACTTTGCTATAGTCCCAGTAGTGCACAGATATTTGCAGCACGTCTGCCTGCATTGCACACTCCATCTCATTATAACTAAGCCATTATACTAGCAAACACTCAGTGTACCTAGTGGCATCCTAAACGTGGCTATTGGACTTTGCTATAGTCCCAGTAGTGCACAGATATTTGCAGCACGTCTGCCTGCATTGCACACTCCATCTCATTATAACTAAGCCATTATACTAGCAAACACTCAGTGTACCTAGTGGCATCCTAAACGTGGCTATTGGACTTTGCTATAGTCCCACTAGTGCAAAGACATTTGCAGCACCTCTGCCTGCATTGCACACTCCAACTCATTATAACTAAGCCATTATACTAGCAAACACTCAGTGTACCTAGTGGCATCCTAAACGTGGCTATTGGACTTTTGTCTAGTCACACTAGTGCAAAGACATTTGCAGCACCTCTGCCTGCATTGCACACTCCAACTCATTATAACTAAGCCATTATACTAGCAATTGATGCTGCCAGTTTAAGGGCCGTAGTTGCATTGTCAGGGATATTTATTCTTTATTATTCTGCTGTTAATAAAGCTAGACCACCACTGCAATCTACACCACCTCTCAATTTTTACTACCACATTTTCAGTGCACAATCTTGTCGCAATCAACATGAGTGGCAAAATGACAGATGCTGGTGGAAAGGGCGTGGTGGAAAAGGAAAAAAAGGGTTTGTCCGTGGGGAAGGTGGCAAAGCTCCATTATCATCTGCTGAAGATAGACCATCTACCAGCAAAAGTAAGATGTCTACTACTTACCATGGACAATCCGATGTGCTCCCTTTTTTACGGACACGAACAACAGGAACAAAGGTAGATGATGGCCAAAAAAGGAAATTGCTTGAATGGATCTCAAGTGGTCCAACAAGTGCCCTCTCAGCCACTTCAAGTACTGCATCCAAAAAACACCAGTCCTCTGAGTTGTCATCCCAATCAAACTTGCTTTCTCCCAGCTCTGAAGTCTTCATCAGCCCTGCACAGTATGGTGGAACTGAGATGGCTGAGTCTGCAGAGCTGTTCAGTCACACTATAGCCTGGGAATAGAGGTCTGCTCCCAAGCTACAGTGAGTACAGAACAGGAAATGGTCTGCAGTGATGCCCAGAACCTTTGTGACTCTGATTCAGGCCGTGAGGACCAAGTTTCTGAGCATAATGTTGACCCTTTGTCACAAACTGTAACACCTGTGGTTATAGACAATGAGGAACATACTGATGAAGATGAGACGCAGATACCCGATTGGGATGACAACTTAAATATTCGGTGAGGGCAAGAAGAGGCTCGGTCTGAGGGGGAGGGGAGTGCAAACACAACAATTGATGATGAAGTTCTAGATCCCACCTACTGTCAACCCACAGTCAGGCACTCGAGGAGGTCAACAGAGGTGGTGGAGGAGGATGCAACTGATGACGAAGTTACCTTGCGCCTTCCTGGACACAGTCGGAGTACTGGTAGCACATCTACAACTGCATCCTCAGCCACCACTCTGCCTCTGAGCATTATTCGGGGTGGATCAACAGGTCGCATGGCCTCTAAGCCTTGCCTAGCCTGGTCCTTTTTTGACATAGAAAAAGATCGCCCAAATTATGTGATCTGTAAAATTTGTCATGGTTCTCTTAGTAGAGGTCAAAACCTCAGCAGTTTGACAACTTCTTCCATGAATCGTCACATGAATAAATATCATATGTCCCGGTGGGAAGCTCACCGTGCTGCAATGCGGCCTAGCGGAGCGAACCATCCACCGCCTGCCCCTTCCAGTGCATCCGCGCGCTCGTCATCTTCTAGGACTGTGGGGACAGCTGTCACACCTGTTTTTCCACCCACAACTTCCACCACTGTAACCGCAACAGGCAGTTTGCTTGGTAGGTCGTCAGTTGGTTTGGAAGGGGAAACAAGTGAGTGTGTACAGCTCTCTCAGACATCGATAGCACCAACGTTGGATGAAGGCAACATCATGTCTTCGCCTGCACTTTCCTCACAAACCTGCATTTTTCCAGGGACACCCTACTCAACACCGTCTACACACAGCAGCCAGATCTCTGTCCCTCAGATGTGGTCAAATAAAAGGCCACTTCCTGCGACCCATGACAAAGCTAAGAGGTTGACTCTATCCCTCTGTAAGCTGTTGGCTACCGAAATGCTGCCTTTCCGCCTAGTGGACACACAGGATTTTAGAGACCTTATGTCTGTCGCTGTGCCCCAGTACCAGATGCCTAGTCGCCACTACTTCTCTAAGAAAGGTGTGCCCGCGCTACACCAGCATGTCGCACACAACATCACCGCTTCCTTGAGAAACTCTGTGTGTGAACGGGTGCATTTCACCACCGATACTTGGACCAGTAAGTTGTGTGTCAATCCTCTGTCTGTCCAAGTTCCGCCACTGCTTCTGCATCCTCCACCTCATCTGGGTCCTCCACCTCCGCCCTAAGCCTGCCTGGTCAGGCCACCAGCGTTCTCACTGCGCAGAAGGAATCACGCACCCCTCATTACTATGCTGGCAGCAGAGCGCAACGGCATCAGGCGGTCGTTAGCTTGACATGTCTTGGGAATAAGAGTCACACAGCTGAGGAGTTGTGGTCAGCTCTGCGGTCCGAGTTTAATAAATGGTTGTCTCCACTCAACCTGCAGCCTGGTAAGGCCGTGTGCGACAATGCTGCAAACCTGGGTGCGGCCCTTCGCCTGGGCAAGGTGACACACGTACCTTGTATGGCTCACGTGTTGAACCTTGTCGTCCAGCAATTTTTAACACACTATCACGGCCTAGATGGCCTTCTGAACAGGGCACGAAAACTGTCTGCTCACTTCCGCCATTCAAGCGCCGCAGCTGAGCGACTTGCATCGCTCCAGAAGTCTTTCGGCCTGCCGGTTCATCGCCTGAAATGCGATGTGGCGACACGCTGGAAATCAACTCTCCACATGTTACAGCGACTGTGGCAGCACCGCCGAGCCCTGGTGTAATACGTCATGACGTATAGCCTTAGCCAACGAGATGCAGAGGTGGGTCAGATCACCCTGATGGAGTGGTCTCAGATCAAGGACCTATGCACCCTTCTGCACAGTTTTGACATGGCGACGAATATGTTTAACGCTGACAATGCCATTATCAGCATGACGATTCCAGTCATTTACATGCTGGAGCACACGCTAAACACTATTCGGAGTCAGGGGGTGGGACAACAGGAAGGGGAGGAACTACAGGAGGATTCATATGCGCAAGACACAACAACCTCACCAAGGTCCAGACGTTCATCATCACCAACGCGGCAGGCATGGGACCATGGGGGACAGGGATCAACAAGGGCGCATGGTAGCAGGCTAAATGTTGAGGAAGGTGCAGGAGAACATGAAGAAATGGAGGACGAACTGTCCATGGACATGGAAGACTCAGCAGATGAGGGAGACCTTGGTCAAATTTCAGTTGAAAGAGGTTGGGTGGAGATGTCAGAGGAAGAAAGAACGGTTAGCACCTCTATGCCACAAACACAGCGTGGACTTGGTCCGCATGGCTGCGCAAGACACATGAGTGCCTTCTTGTTGCACTACCTCCAACATGACCCTCGTATTGTCAAAATAAGAAGTGATGATGACTACTGGCTTGCCACACTATTAGATCCCTGGTACAAGTCCAAATTTTGTGACATAATTCCAGCCATAGAAAGGGACGCACGTATGCAGGAGTATCAGCAGAAGCTGTTACTCGATCTTAGCTCGGCTTTTCCACCAAACAACCGTGCAGGTGCAGGGAGTGAATCTCCCAGTTGTAACTTGCCAAACATGGGACGGTCTCGTCATCTTCAACAGTCTACCCGTACCAGTAGGACCGTATCTGGTGCTGGTAACAGCAATTTTATGGAATCTTTTCATAATTTTTTTAGACCCTCTTTTGCAAGGCCACCAGAGACAACAAGTCTGACACATAGTCAACGGCTGGAGAGGATGATACAGGAGTATCTCCAAATGAACATCGATGCCATGACTTTGCAAATGGAGCCTTGCTGCTTTTGGGCTTCAAATCTAGAAAAATGGCCACAGCTCTCCAGTTACGCCTTGGAGATTTTGTCGTGTCCAGCTGCCAGCGTTATCTCTGAACGTGTCTTCAGTGCTGCTGGGTGTGTGCTGACAGATAAGCGCACGCGTCTGTCCAGTGACAATGTGGACAGACTGACGTTCATCAAAATGAACAAGTCATGGATCCAGAAGGAATTTACTACCCCTGTGTCATCCTGGGGAGAGTAAATGCTTGTGGATTTGGAATGTGCTTGATGCAAATCAAAACATCCTGTTTGCAACTAGGGCACAACTGCTGCCACTGAAGGGGTGCGTGTGTGTGGGGCCCAATTTTTGGAAAAAAGGGAGACTCCGCTTGGAGTAACCCTTGCTTGCTGTGTTTTTTAAAAGGAGTCAAGATGAACAGAGCTGGGATCAGGAAAGACTTTGCTACCTACCCCGGTGTCATCCTGGGGACGGTTAAGTATGGCGTATTTTTGAATGTGCTTGATGCAAATCTAGCTGTGAAGTGTACAACTGGGGCACAACTGCTGCCACTGAAGGGGTGGGTGTGTGTGGGGCCCAATTTTTGGAAAAAAGGGAGACTCCGCTTGGAGTAACCCTTGCTTGCTGTGTTTTTTAAAAGGAGTCAAGATGAACAGAGCTGGGATCAGGAAAGACTTTGCTACCTACCCTGGTGTCATCCTGGGGACGGTTAATTATGGCGTATTTTTGAATGTGCTTGATGCAAATCTAGCTGTGAAGTGTACAACTGGGGCACAACTGCTGCCACTGAAGGGGTGGGTGTGTGTGGGGCCCAATTTTTGGAAAAAAGGGAGACTCCGCTTGGAGTAACCCTTGCTTACATTGTTTTTAAAAGAAGCCAAGATGAACAAGTCATGGTTCAGCAAAGACTTTGCTACCTACCCCGGTGTCATCCTGGGGACGGTTAAGTATGGCGTATTTTTGAATGTGCTTGATGCAAATCTAGCTGTGAAGTGTACAACTGGGGCACAACTGCTGCCACTGAAGGGGTGGGTGTGTGTGGGGCCCAATTTTTGGAAAAAAGGGAGACTCCGCTTGGAGTAACCCTTGCTTGCTGTGTTTTTTAAAAGGAGCCAAGATGAACAGAGCTGGGATCAGGAAAGACTTTGCTACCTACCCTGGTGTCATCCTGGGGACGGTTAATTATGGTGTATTTTTGAATGTGCTTGATGCAAATCTAGCTGTGAAGTGTACAACTGGGGCACAACTGCTGCCACTGAAGGGGTGGGTGTGTGTGGGGCCCAATTTTTGGAAAAAAGGGAGACTACGCTTGGAGTAACCCTTGCTTGCTGTGTTTTTTAAAAGGAGTCAAGATGAACAGAGCTGGGATCAGGAAAGACTTTGCTACCTACCCTGGTGTCATCCTGGGGACGGTTAATTATGGCGTATTTTTGAATGTGCTTGATGCAAATCTAGCTGTGAAGTGTGCAACTGGGGCACAACTGCTGCCACTGAAGGGGTGGGTGTGTGTGGGGCCCAATTTTTGGAAAAAAGGGAGACTCCGCTTGGAGTAACCCTTGCTTGCTGTGTTTTTTAAAAGGAGCCAAGATGAACAGAGCTGGGATCAGGAAAGACTTTGCTACCTACCCTGGTGTCATCCTGGGGACGGTTAATTATGGCGTATTTTTGAATGTGCTTGATGCAAATCTAGCTGTGAAGTGTGCAACTGGGGCACAACTGCTGCCACTGAAGGGGTGGGTGTGTGTGGGGCCCAATTTTTGGAAAAAAGGGAGACTCCGCTTGGAGTAACCCTTGCTTACATTGTTTTTAAAAGAAGCCAAGATGAACAAGTCATGGTTCAGCAAAGACTTTGCTACCTACCCCGGTGTCATCCTGGGGACGGTTAAGTATGGCGTATTTTTGAATGTGCTTGATGCAAATCTACCTGTGAAGTGTACAACTGGGGCACAACTGCTGCCACTGAAGGGGTGGGTGTGTGTGTGGCCCAATTTTTGAAAAAAAGGAAGACTCCGCTTGGAGTCACCTTGCGGTGTTTTACATGATTTTAGAAGGGCGTGCCATGCCTATATCTGTGTCTCCTCCTCTTTTTCCTTGTCCTGCTCTTTTGTTTTCATATGAGTATATGTCCTTGTCACTTTCTCATGTGTTTGTGTTGTGAGTTGTTTGTCACCTTTTGGACACCTTTGAGGGTGTTTTCTATGTGTTTGTGAATGCCTGCCATTGTTTCCTATGCGGTTCGAGTTCGGTTCGTCGAACGTTCGACGAACCGAACTCGAACGTGACCTCAGTTCGGCGAACCGACCTCGAGCCGAACCGGGACCGGTTCGCTCATCTCTAGTCAGTAATCGTGAGTACAACAGTGCCATCCGGCCGCGCACCGCCCTGCACCGCCCAAATGCCAATCTCCCCAAGCGGGTCCCGGGGCCACCATCCCTGCCCACGGAGGGGTTAACATCTTGCTGCATTACCATCTTCCCCGGGTGCCCCGTAACTGCAGCGGTGGTGTCTACACCTTCATCACGTCCCGTGGGTGACATCACGAACTCAAACACGGCTCCGGCCGTACACCTACTTAACCACCCCCACCGAGATCACCAGCATCCCCTTGCAGAGCAACGTGACCCCCGGGTCCGGAGGCGCTTGAGCCACCCACCAAACGAGCCCGGACTCGAGCGGCTCGGCTGCAGCCGAGCGCGGAACGGTACAACACGAGCCCTACAAGACTACAGTGCTAACCCCTGAGTCACCGTGCTAACCACTAAACCACTGTGATGACCACTGAGTCACCGTGCTGCCCTTTGGATCCTTCGTTATTAATGTTTTAGTGAGCTTTAACCATAAATTGCACTTTTAGTCTCATAACAGTTTTGTGGTTGCAAGATGGCAACTAGATATTCTGCCACATGGACAATAATGCTCATCTACCGCCCCGCTCTCAGCAGCTGAGCTGCTCGGATCCGGACCTTCTGTGGGTGACTCGAGGGTCTCCGGACCCGGGGGTCTCGCGGTCACTTCAATCAAAAAGGGAGTTATGGTGGTGGATGTAGGACGTATATGTACGGGCTGAGCCGTATTAAGTTTGTGACGCCACCCACGGTGTGTGGTGAGATTGGACACCACTGCTGCAGTTACGGGGGCACCCGGGGGAGATGTGCAGCAAGTTGTTAACCCCTCCGTGGGCAGGGATGGTGGCCCTGGGACCCGTTGGGTTTTTGGTGCAGGGCTATGGGCGACCGCAGGGTGCTGGTGTACTCACTATTGAAGGAAACACACATGTCTCTGGTAAACCAAGGTGATGGTGGTCGGTGCCCACAGCCGGCTGTGTTCTGGTCCCCCACCCGGCTGGTGGTCTCTGTCTTTCTCCTGGACCTTTGTAAAATGGTGGACTGCCTGTGCTTACAACTTCAGGAGTCCGCTCCCGGCTGTATGTGGCCTACCCTGGCGCTGTTCAATTTGGGGTATTCGCCTCTGCTGGATATGCACACAGCTCCAGCCCACACTCCTTTCCATCTTGAACTCTAACACTTGTCTGTTTACTTTCCCACCCCGGGCTGTCTAGACTCCTCTGTGGGCGTCTTCCAATCGCCTGGTTCCGCCCCCTGGTGTGTCTATGTGGCGCCCTGGACTAGCCAGGTCATCACAGATAACACACAAACACCCCCACCCCCATCAGACAGGGACACCAGCCAAACAAAAGCCCTTGTTGCCTCCCTCCAGTGTCTGATGTCCACACCAGGTGGGGCGGAGCCAAGCGGTTGGCCTCACCCATCGAGGAGTTCACAGGCCTGGAGGTGGGAAAAGTGACAGTTCAGTGTTGGAGTTTGAAGAGTGAGGAGTGAACACTTGGGTGTCTGGGTTTGTGGCCCAGGCACTGACAGCAAGGTTGGCAGACGGTGGTGGCCGTCTGCAGGAGTGGTGAAGCAACGCGGAACTGTAGGACCGGGGTTGGGCGTTGGCCTACCGGTACCGACCGGGGAGCGAAGTGAAGCCAGCACACACAGGCAGGGCCATCGGACCCCGACCAGGCTTGGAGCCGCCGACAATAGTCAAATCCGAATGTGACCAGAACCCCAGTGTCACGCTCCCCGGTGCCCGTGCCACGCTCCCCGGTGCCCGTGCCACGCTCCCCGGTTCTCCTGCCTCGCTCCCCGGCTCCCCTGCCATGCTCCCCAGCTCCTCTGCCACGCTCCCCCACTCCCGGACCTCGCTTCCCCGCTCCCGTGCCACGCTCCCTGGTCCCCCGCTCCTCAGCCTCCATGCTCCCTCACCTGTGTCCTCCAGGCAACCCGGTCCCCGGTTCCGGCGCCCGTCTGCTGTCCTGAGCTGGCCCGGCACTCCTGCCTCCTGCACACCGCATCCTGCTCTGGCTTCTGGCACCCGGGCCTCGCGCATGCGCATTAGGGCGCGCGCGCGGTCATTGACCTTTTCTTAAAGGGCCAGCGTCCTCCAACAGGATATTGAAGATGCAGGTACAGGGTATATAGAGGGTTTCTTTCCAAGTGGGCGGGGCCTGTTCTTCGTGTTTGCTAAGCTAGGAGTCAGGTCTCCCTGTGCCATTGTCTCGTACTTACCTATCTCTCTTGTAGAGTCGCTCCTGTCTCGCCAACCGGTCCTGACGATTCCAGAACCCCGAATGGTGACTGTCCGCCATCTCGTCAGTCCCTACCATCTCCGATCCCTGGATCCGTGTGGTGACCCACCTGCTCGCTCCGTTGGTTCCGGATTCTGCCTGACATCATCTCGGCCTCCGAACCTGAGCTCCGTCACCCGGACTACCTTCAGAGACTCCGTGGTCCCAGGGACTTCTTCACTCCACTCCTCTGAATGGACTGTCCTTCTACCCGTAGTGCTCCGGCTACCGGGCACCTTGCCCTCGGTGAGGTGTTCAGCCCAGTGGATACACCTCCTGGGCCTACCCGTCCTCCTGGTCCTAACAGTAAGAACAGGCCATGGATCCCGCTTAAGCACTAGCGGCCCAGCTAGGCAACTTGCAGCAGGAACTCGGACGACAGCGCGAGACTCAGTCCCGCATGCTGGCCTTCATGTCCTCGGTGGATACCCGCCTGAACACGCTGCAAGCAACTGCCACGTCCCTGGCATCTCAGGCTTCAACAGCACAGTCCACGGCCGCAGGTCCCGTGGCAGCTTCCTCGGAAGCCTCTAAACTCCGCTTGGCCTCTCCACCCCGATATGCCGGAGATCCTAAGACCTGCAGAGGATTCTTGAATCAGTGCTCCCTCCACTTTAAGCTGCTTCCGCACCTGTTTGCCTCCAACCAAGCCAAGGTGGCGTTTGTGATGTCCCATCTAGAGGGTGAGGCACTGGCCTGGATGAACCCCTTGTGGGAGAGGGAGGACCCTGTAACTACTAACATCCAGGAATTCCTGCAGGCGTTTAGAACCACCTTTGACGAACCCGGACGTGCCGCCGCGTCTGCCTCATCACTCCTCAGGCTACGTCAGGGGACCTTGACGGTGGGCCAATATGCCATCCGCTTTCGCACCTTGGCCTCAGAATTGGGGTGGAACAATGAGGCCCTCACCGCCGCCTTCTGGGAAGGACTCTCCAGTCGTATTAAGGACGAGCTGGCAGGCCGCGATGTTCCTTCCACTCTGGATGCCCTGATTGCACTAGCCACTCGCGTTGACCTCCGTTTTCAGGAACGATCCAAAGAGGTGTCCCGCGAGAGACGTCCGATACGGCATTCCTCTCCTCCGCAGAAGCCCGTCGTACCTCAGTTGGCATCATCTGGCGTCTCTGTCCACGAACCCATGCAGATTGATCGTTTGCGGCAGTCCGAACAACGCCGAGCAGAACGGCTCGCCAAGGGTCTCTGCTTCTACTGCGGAGAGGGCACACACCTGCTACGTTCCTGTCCAGAGAGGCCGGGAAACTCCAAAGCCTAGGGTTGGTAGGAGAGGCCACCCTAGGTGCTGGGACTCTCTCAGACCCGGTTAAGTGGACTGTTCAAGTGACAACGGGAGAGACGCGTTCACGGCAGAGGCGTACCTCGATTCCGGGGCAGCAGGCAATTTCATTCAGCAGGCCACGGTGGACAAGTACCAGGTGCCGGGTACTCCACTCGACAAACCCCTCGTGATTGCCTCTGTAGATGGGAGACCCCTCTCTGACACCATCGCGTGGATCACCAAGCCAGTAGAACTACGTATCGGTGCCCTACACACCGAGAACATCACTCTCTATGTCCTCCCACACATGTCTCATCAAATCCTGCTGGGACTCCCCTGGTTACGGACACACGAACCATCGGTCAGCTGGCGTACTGGTGAAATTACCCGATGGGGCACTTCTTGCCACGAGAACTGCCTGAAGTCCATACAGCCCATCCGACGACCTCCAGTTCCGGAGTCACTACCAGGACTGCCTTCGGCCTATTGGTCCTTCGCGGACGTCTTTGATAAAAAGGAGTCAGAGGTACTGCCGCCACATCGTCCTTACGACTGTGCCATCGACCTACTCCCGGGAACTACACCACCTCGAGGACGGATATATCCTTTGTCCCCTGCTGAAACAAGAGCCATGTCTGCCTACATCACTGAGAACCTGGCAAGGGGATTCATCCGGAGATCCTCCTCTCCTGCTGGAGCAGGCTTCTTCTTCGTTAAGAAGAAAGAGGGCGACTTGTGCCCATGCATTGACTACCGGGGATTGAACCAAATCACCGTAAAGAATAAATACCCCCTGCCGCTCATCCCCAAATTGTTTGATCGGCTTAGAGGAGCTCGTGTGTTTACCAAGTTGGATCTTCGGGGTGCCTACAACCTGGTCCGCATCCGCTCTGGGGACGAATGGAAGACCGCATTCAACACTCACAATGGGCACTACGAGTATTGTGTGATGCCCTTCGGCCTGTGTAACGCACCGGCAGTCTTTCAAGAATTAGTGAACAACGTGTTCTGGGACCTTCTCTACGTCTGTGTGGTGGTATATCTGGATGACATCCTGGTCTTCTCTCCGGACCTCCAGACCCACAGAGAGAACGTGCAGCTGGTACTACAAAGACTTAGAGAGAATCGTCTGTACGCCAAGTACGAGAAGTGTGTCTTCGAGCAGTCTTCTCTTCCCTTCCTGGGTTACGTAATCTCCGATACCGGCCTGCAGATGGACCCAGAGAAGGTCTCTTCCATTCTCAACTGGCCCCCTCCTTCCGGACTGAAGGCAATTCAACGGTTTCTTGGATTTACGAACTATTACCGTCAGTTCATCCCTCACTTCTCTGCCCTGACTGCGCCTCTCTCTGCCTTGACCAAGAAGGGGGCTAATCCAAAGGACTGGTCACCTGCGGCCACGCCGCGTTTGGCTCCCTGAAACGGGCATTTGCTTCCTCTCCTGTGCTCCACCGTCCTGAGTTAAACCGACAGTTCACCTTGGAGGTGGATGCCTCCTCCTCTGGAGCCGGAGCAGTGCTCATGCAGAAGTCCTCCTCTGGGAAGATGGTTACTTGCGGTTTCTTCTCCAAGAGCTTCTCAGCGCCTGAACGCAACTACACCATCGGTGACCGAGAGCTATTAGCAGTCAAACTGGCTCTGGAAGAATGGCGCTACCTTCTGGAGGGAGCAGTGAACCCCGTGATCATTTAAACGGACCACAAGAACCTGGAATACCTGCGGTCTGCTCAGCGACTGAACCCACGACAAGCCAGGTGGTCCTTGTTCTTTGCCAGGTTCGATTTTCAGCTCCATTTTCGGCCTGCGGATAAGAATGTGCGAGCAGATGCCTTGTCCAGGTCATTCGTGCCCATGGAACAGGAGGAGGAGACATCCCAGCCCATCATCTGCCCAAGTAAAATCATTCCAGTGGCTCCTGTCACTCTGGCCCAGATACCGCCCGGGAAGACCTATGTCTCTGAAACTGACAGACAAAAAGTGTTGCACTGGGGCCATGCCTCGAAAATAGCCGGCCATGCTGATCAGAAGAGAACATGGAGTACAATTGTACGTCACTACTGGTGGCCATCCCTTCGCACGGACGTCGCGTCTTTTGTCTCAGCCTGCTCCTCTTGTGTCCGGAACAAGATGCCCAAACACCTTCCATATCGTCGCCTTCTGCCGCTGCCAATCCCCTCCGTTCCGTGGCAACATATTGCAATGGACTTTATTACAGACTTGCCCTTGTCCGCCGGACACACAGTCATGTGGGTCGTGGTGGACCGGTTCTCCAAAATGGCTCATTTCGTCCCTATGGCTGGACTCCCCTCTGCCCAGGAACTCGCTGACGCCTATATACAGCACATTTTCCGCTTGCATGGCTTTCCCTCACACATTGTGTCCGACAGAGGAACTCAGTTTACCTCCCGCTTCTGGAGGGCCCTCTGCAAACATCTGGGAGTGGCTCTGGACTTTTCTTCAGCCTACCATCCTCAGTCGAATGGCCAAGTGGAACGAGTCAATCAGATCCTGACCTCCTTCTTGCGTCACTACGTTAACACCCATCACGACGACTGGTCCACGCTCCTTCCTTGGGCTGAATTCTCCCATAACCATCACGTCAGTGAGTCCTCCTCCAGCTCTCCCTTCCATGTCGTTTACGGACTTCAGCCATCCGTCCCATTACCTGTATCTTCTTCCTCGGATGTCCCTGCTGCTGATACCGTAGTCCGTGACTTTTCAACAATTTGGGACTCTGTCAAGACGTCCCTTGGACGTGCTTCCCTGCGGATGAAGAGACACGCAGACAAGAGGCGTCTGGATCCTCCATGTTTCTCTCCAGGAGATCTGGTCTGGCTTGCTTCCAAATATATCCGATTGAAGCTACCATCATACAAGCTGGGTCCTCGCTACATCGGGCCGTTTAAAGTCATCGGCAAAATAAATGAGGTCTCCTACAAGCTGCAACTCCCGGCCACGATGAGGATACCCAACTCCTTCCACGTCTCCCTGCTCAAGCCGGTTATCCTTGGTCCCTTCTCCGCTGCTGCTAGTTCTGCTCCTCCTCCTATTGCTGACGATGACATCTATGCGGTAAGGGATATCATGGCCATGAAGACCGTGCGGGGCCGACAGTTCTTCCTGGTGGACTGGGCTGGGTATGGTCCTGAGGATAGGTCCTGGGAACCCCGGGAGAATGTGGGTACTCCTCTGATACGTGCCTTCCTATCCCGGTTGCGGAGAGGGGGGCGTGGGGGAGGGGGTACTGTCACGCTCCCCGGTGCCCATGCCACGCTCCCCGGTGCCCGTGCCACGCTCCCCGGTTCTCCTGCCTCGCTCCCCGGCTCCCCTGCCACGCTCCCCGGCTCCTCTGCCACGCTCCCCCGCTCCCGGACCTCGCTTTCCCGCTCCCGTGCCACGCTCCCCGGTCCCCCGCTCCTCAGCCTCCATGCTCCCTCACCTGCGTCCTCCAGGCAACCCGGTCCCCGGTCCCGGCGCCCGTCTGCTGTCCTGAGCCGGCCCGGCACTCCTGCCTCCTGCACACCGCATCCTGCTCTGGCTTCTGGCACCTGGGCCTCGCGCATGCGCATTAGGGCGCGCGCGCGGTCATTGACCTTTTCTTAAAGGGCCAGCGTCCTCCAACAGGATATTGAAGATGCAGGTACAGGGTATATAGAGGGTTCCTTTCCAAGTGGGCGGGGACTGTTCTTCGTGTTTGCTAAGCTAGGAGTCAGGTCTCCCTGTGCCATTGTCTCGTACTTACCTATCTCTCTTGTAGAGTCGCTCCTGTCTCGCCAACCGGTCCTGACGATTCCAGAACCCCGAACGGTGACTGTCCGCCATCTCGTCAGTCCCTACCATCTCCGATCCCTGGATCCGTGTGGTGACCCACCTGCTCGCTCCGTTGGTTCCGGAATCTGCCTGACATCATCTCGGCCTCCGAACCTGAGCTCCGTCACCCGGACTACCTTCAGAGACTCCGTGGTCCCAGGGACTTCTTCACTCCACTCCTCTGAACGGACTGTCCTGCTACCCGTAGTGCTCCAGCTACCGGGCACCTTGCCCTCGGTGAGGTGTTCAGCCCAGTGGATCCACCTCCTGGGCCTACCCGTCCTCCTGGTCCTAACACCCAGGGGTTTCCTAACAACCAAAGACCCGATAGAAGGCAACCGCCCACACCATGAGGGTATACAGCTACCGCCTAAGGATAGAGACCCAAAGGCCAGCGCCTGCGGGCAAACAGGCTCCTCCGGCATCCATCCACCGGGGAGTGGACTACCGTTGGGGATCCATAGTAGTCAACTGAGAACATCAAGGTGCAGGGAAAGACAGCCGCCATCACCTGTCCGAGGAGAGACACTGCAGCCGGCTGCGGGACCCGTCCATCCAGCCGTTTGGTTTACCAGAGACTCTGTGATTGACTGCCTGAGTGAGTACACCAGTGCCATCCGGCACCGCGTCGCGCTGCCCCTGCAACCCTGCATCCCAGCCATCCTGCCTCCCCATCACATCACCGGGCTCCGGGACCACCGACCCCTATCCACGGAGGGGGAAAACAACATCCCATCTGCTCACCACCATCGCTCCCGGGATCCCCATCACCAGCAGCAGTGGTGCCCATCTTCACCACAACCCGTGGGTGGCGTCACGGACTAAATCCCCCAAAACAACCACCCCTTTCACTCACGGGCGAGGAGCACCGCTCAAGTCCCCGGATCCAGTCCACCGCTCAAGCCACCGAGCAGCGGCAGCAGCGTCGGACACGAGCGTTAGCGAGCGTGCAGCAGCGGCGGCGTCCTCCCCGCCCGCGACATCTACCCAGCCCTGAAGGGTGACTAGGGTTTTAAAAGGTTTGCTGCTGTTACCTGTGAGGGAAGGGTGTTGTGCAGGGGCCTACTTGTGACTACCTGGCCCGGCCACGGTGTCACACTCATAATTCAATTTTCTTCCATATTAATGAGTGGGGGGTGGGGGTAATTAGTTCAATCGGTATGTGCCATGTTTTAAGTGCCCCTCACACAATAAGTAAAGTATCATTTACTCAGAGGCATAGCTAAGGGTTCATCTCATGGAATGAAACATCTGAGTAGGTCTCTAACAGGTAACCATGGTAACAACTAATCATAGTGTGGCGCCACAGGTACTGCAACAACACATCCCACACCCCGGCTAGGCACACCTAAGTCAGACAAAAATCCTTGTTGCCTCCCTCCAGGGGCTGATGTCCACACCAGGGGGTCGAGCCAGGCAGTTGGCCCCACCCACCGAGGAGTTCACAGTCCTGGAGGCGGGAAAAGGAAGGAGAGGAGCAGAGAGTTCAGTTTGTAGTAGAAGAGTGAAGTGGTGTTGGAGCAGACTGACCGTGTCCGGGTGCGTGGCCCGGGCACATACAGCAAGGTTGGCAGACGGTGGTGACCATCTGCAGGAGGGGCTGATTGACGTGAACCTTAAGGACCGGGGACGGGCGTTGGCCCGCCGGTACCGGATCGGGGAGCGAAGAGAAGCCAGCACCATTCGGCAGGGCCTACGGACCCCGACCAGGCTTGGAGTCGCCGTAAAACCGGTCAAATCCGTTAGCGAAGGGAACCTCCTGGGTTTCCCAGCAGTCAAGACCCGATTGAAGGCAACCGCTCAAACCGTGAAGGGAAATACAGTCACCGCCAAAGCTACAGTTCCCAGGGCCAGAGCCTGCGGGCAAAAGGGGCTCCCTCAGCATCCATCCAAGCTGGGGAGCGGGTTACCGGTGGGAAGCCACCAGAACCGAGAACATAACACAGGTGCAGGGAAAGGCAGTCACCGCCAACCTAGGAGAGGAGAACCACCGCGGCCGTCTGTGGGACCCGTCCATCCAGCCGTTTGTTTTACCGGAGACTTTGCATTCATCATTGGCTCAGTGAGTACCACTGTGCTGTGCGGCACCGCGCTGCCCCCGCGACCCTGCACCTCACCAGGCCCCGTAACCCACCTGCCATTCCTCCCTCACCAGGCCCCGGGACAACCAACCCCCTACCCACGGAGGGGAAGAACAACATCTAAGCTGCTCCCTGTCATCACTCCTGGGATCCCCGTCCAGAGCAGCGGTGGTGTCACAACCTCACACAACCGTGGGTGGCGTCACGGACAATAAATCCCCAAAACCAATCCCCTTTTCACTCACGGGCGAGGAGCACCGCTCGAGTCCCCGGATCCGGCCCACCGCTCGAGCCACTGAGCAGCAAGCGAAGCAGCAGCAGCGCCGGACCCGAGCGTGGTGAGCGCAGCGTCCCCTCCCCGCCCGCGACAATGGGTCGGGAAGCATTAGCAAATGACCGCAGTTTTACTGAAAATCACTATACAAATATTACACCAATATGGTGAATATATAGGGGTAGATGCCAGTCCTGCAAACTATGTATGAGGTTACAGTATAGTTAAAGATGGTGACTTACAGATGATGTTCTTTCTGGTGAAGTCTTTCACTTTTCCCATCTTTTCTTTCTGGCCCAGACCGATATTACAACTTCTCCAGCCACAAATCATCTGCACAGATTACAACAAAAAGACACATCTGACTCCTCACCTTGTCCCAATCTACAAACTCCTAAACTTGCAGATTCCACAATGCTGGTGTGCTGCCCCTGCAGCGGATCGAACCGCTTGGATCTGGGGTGGTGATTGCCTGTGGCTCGAGGGTCTCCAGACCCGGGGGCTAGGGGCCACACTCAAATGGAAAATTGAGTTAATTACAGGGGATAGGTATATAGTTTGCGACGCCACCTGTGGTGTACGGTAATTGGGAGTACTGCCCCTGCCGTTGGGAGTACCCAAGGTGATAGAGTGGGGCAGCAAGATGACGCTACCCTCCACGGGTAGGGGAAGGCCCCGGAACTCTGGATGGTGCTATGGGATGCAGGGGGAGCGCAGGCTTGCTGGTTACAGGGGTCAGTCGAGTACTCACTCATCATTGAAGCAGACGCTGACAACAGGGTAAACCAAGTCTCTGACTGCCGTTGCCTCTCGAGGGGAGCTTGTCCGGGTCCTGTCCCCTGCAGCACTGCCTGGTGGTCCGTGACCTGCCTCCTGGCACAAATTTAGAGTGTCCTTTGTGGCCCGTTAGCTTGGAGCTTTCTGGACCCCGCTCCCCACTAGGGCTAAGTGAGGGAGTCTGCTCTCAGGGGCTCATACTTGGGATTTCAGTGGGCCGCTTGTTTGGAAAGCCCTATCTCCCTTGTTGCGCTAGTGCCCCCGATCTCTGAGCTTGGTGGGAACAGTCCATATAGGCCCAGTCCTCCGCAGGTTAATTGCCTGAAGCTTCTGCCCGACCTAGGGTCAGTGTACCCTGACGTGCCTTCGGTCCCGGACCGGTAATTAGGCCCAGGCTGCTGACTGTCCTCCAAAACAGGTCCCAGGCACCTAGCCTCAATCCCCTGCGACCGGGGGTCTGACTCCTGTATGTCTAGACCACCGTCTGCGACCTAGTCTGCTTCTCCCCAGGGAGCTACAACTCCCAGCTTCCTCAGAGCTCCACACAGCTCGAAGGCTACCACTGAAATGACTTAACACCTCTCACCTCCCTGCCTGACCCATAGGTGGGCGGCACTATTCCTGCTTAAGCAGCCCACTGGTGTGCCATACAGGTGTGGTGCAAGGTGTATCTAGGATTTGTGAATTCTGGTGGAGGCAGTACTGCAGGATGGAGACCCAGAACCATGGGGTTTGAATCCTGCACTGTAGAAAAAGAGCGTGCAGGACCCTGTGATGACCTGAATAGTCCAGGGGTGTCACACTGAGCTGCTGCACCATATATGTCCCTATTACGGATCTTCTTAGTACCCCACGTAGTAAGGCCACCATTGTGCCACTTACAAAGTAAAATGCCTCCTTTGTGCCCTCTAGATGGTAAAATTGCTGCATCAATAAAAATATGAATGCCATGGCAGTGCTCCTTTGGGGCTTGGACCACTTGGACACATGGTACCACAGCTCCATATAGCCTATGGTTTGGTCATCACTTCTATTATTTCTGTTCTCATAATAATGGCTGCTGGTTTAGGTTTAATACGAGGTGTTTTTCTTCACTTGGTTGTGCTGGTAGCTGGGCAGAATTGGAGCCCTATTGTATTGGTGGTTCAGAGGGGTCAGCTGTGCCCCAGCATTATCCACTTCTAACTTTAGCCCCCGGTAGCAGGGCAGATTTTTTCGTACAGATGTTTACCTGAATACTAATAAACACCTGGTGCTGAAGGAGTCTCATGCCAGTCTGATAAAAAAAGAGAAATATTTGCGGCCACCCTTCCTACTACACAATTTTTTTTCCCCAATGTTTGTTGGAGGGGTGTTATGTCCCCCAGCTATGCTATGAATTGGTTAAATTAAAGGGAACCTGTCACCGAATGTTTATAATACTCACCTAACGGTCGGTGCAGAGCAGACTGGTCGGATGGATATCTCCGTTCTCCGGGTCTGCGCCTCCTCTTTTGGCCATCTTTGTCCTTCTTCTGAAGCTAGTGTGGATGACGCGTTCTACGTCATACACACGAGCCGACATTGAGGTCCTGCGCAGGCGCACTTTGATCTGCCCTGAGTAGGGAAAATAAAAGTATTGTAGTGCGCCTGCACGGGACCTCAATGTTGGCTAGTGTAGATGACGTAGAACACGTCATCCATACTAGCGTCAGAAGAAGGACAAAGATGGCCGAAAGAGGAAGCGCAGACCCGGAGAAAAGAGACACCCATCCGACCAGTCTGCTCTGCACCGACTGTTGGGTTAGTATTATACACATCCGGTGACAGGTTCCCTTTAACTAGTTATTGATTACAATTTTATTGATATTTATTTCAGTTATAAATTGCGTAACCTCAACAATAATCATCATGGCCTATTCAATCCACAATTTTTGGGGTCTGTCATTTTAATTTTGTGGGTGTTCTGGAAATTTAGGATTTAAGGCTGCTTTACACACAGTGACATTGCTAGCGATGTTGCTGGTGAAAGCACCCGCCCCCGTCATTTGTGCATCACGGGAAAATCGCTGCCCGTGGCGCACAATATCGTTAGTCCCCGTTACACATACTTACCTGCCTAGCAACATTGCTGTGGCCGGCGAACAGCCTCTTTTCTAAGGGGGCGGTCCGTGCGGTGTCACAGCAACGTCACAAGGCAGGCGGCCAATAGAAGTGGAGGGGTGGAGAGTAGCCAAAGGAAAGACATGCTCACCTCCTTGCCGGAGGACACAGGTACGGTGTTGTTCGTCATTCCTGGGGTGTCACACGTAGCGATGTGTGCTGCCTCAGGAACGACGAACAACCTGCGTCCTGCACCAGCAACAATATTTGGGATTTGAGCAACGTGTCAATGATCAATGATTAGGTGAGTATTTTTGATTCTCAGTGGTCGTTCATTCGTTCCACACGCAATGACGTTGCTAACGAGGCTGGATGTGCATCACGAATTCCGTGACCGCCACAACATTTTGTTAGCAATGTCGTTGCGTGTAAAGCCCCCTTAAGGCTTGTGATAACATGTTCAAATGCCCTAGAAAATAGTGCTCACATTTTGCCCACTGAAAAGTAATAATGGCCCCAGTGTGCCCATTTCACAATAACAATACACTGAGTGCACCTATAATAATAATGCTTCTTACGTGCCCACTTATCCTTTAATAATGTCTCCTTAGTCCCCCCTTATATAGTTCCCCTTGACACAGCATGATTCCTCCCACAGCTCCCCCATGGATAGATACACAGCATGATGGGCTTCTCAGTAGCCCTCTCCCACTTTATGAGGGACCCCAGTAGCTTCCCTCTGTATATTTACCCCACAGTAGCCCCTTCCCATTATATGACAGCTCCCAGTATCCCCTACTGTATGATGGCCCCCAGTAGCCCTCCACTATATGATGGCTCTCAGTAGCCTTACTCACTCTCTATGTGTCACGAGTGTCTAGCATTATTGTGATATTTATGACGGTTCTGGGATCTAAGCTCCACATTAATTTGTGAGGCTTGATATATTTAATGCATTTGCTTTCTGTTAGTGCAACAAGGGTTAATGTCAGTTTTCTTGCTATCAGCTCTTGGTTAATTCACCTCACATGCAGCCAGTTTGTGACCACTCCGATCACCTTTAAATAGTCACATGATCCATCACCTGATACAATACAAAATAGACTCTCATCTTTCTGTTCTGACCATATTGGAGGGAGGAAGCATTTAGGAGCTGCTGGAGCATTTGCTGTTTGGAATTATGTTGTCTGCCGCCTTGGTATCTGGCTGCAGCTGAGTAGTTTGTGTCATATTATTTTGGCATTGTTCTCCTATCCGTCTACTTACCCTTGTGTTTTATTATTGCAGTGGTGGGACTAATGTTCTCAACGGCCCTCTCAGTAGCCAGGGTGAGGGCAGAGCAAGTGAGGACCTTTCCAAGCTGCAGCATGTCAATTGTTTGCTGCGGATTCGCATGCGTCCTCCATAGGGAGGACACAAGCGAAAGACCGCAGCGCACTGAACCCTAATCGTAGGTACGAGCAGCTGCAGTCTCCTGCTTTCTCCTGTGGAGGAGACTCAAGGACCCGCAGGTCAGGACCCGCTGTCCAGGACGCAGTGGGTCCTGATTGTGGGCACATACCCTTAGAAGGGCAAAAAGACCAGAAAGTGACACACCACTGGTGTCCGGGTCTCTATCTCCCTATTTTACACTGCTGTCAGATTGGCAGGAATAAACCTGGTAGCAAATTGTTTTTCAACCATTAGTTTAGTTTTTGCTTCATATTTTTTCTGCCCAAATTAGAGCTGGATCTCAAAAAGGAAAGTAGTGTTTCTTGATTTCATTCTTCAAGGGCTCCATTCCAAGTTTTACAATTATTTACAATGCCGTTAGTAGTCATGTTTTGTTGGCACTTGAGAATTTTTTATTTTATTCTGGATAAAATGTGTTTATAACATTTTTTCTTAAAAAACCAATTCTTTTTAGAAATACCACCTTTGATACATCAATTTTTGAGATAGCATCTGAGAAAACTAAGTGGTAAGTGCTCACTTCCTTTAAAGTACCACCGCAGCAGAATTGAAGCATTACACAGTTCCCTATAAAAGAATAAGGCCTCTTTCACATTGCGTTCTGACGTCCGTTCAGTGCTCCCGTCGGGACTTCCGTCCAACCCCCCACAAAATGGTTTTTGGACGTATGCACCGATGGGGCCATTGACTATAATGATGCAGACGGATTTTGGGTGTCTGACTCTAGAAGGCGTATATGGCCGAAAATGGTTCATGACAGAACGGTGACTCTGTCTGCACCACTGAACGGAGATCACACAGTGTGGAAGTGGCCTTTCATGTCTCTGTAATGTACTGGTACCAATTTTTGGCTCTTCTGATTTTGCAAAATAACAAATTCTTGGCAAGGGAGTTGCATTTTTGCAGCACCTGGAGAGTTAAAGGTTTGAGCCACTGGTATAATATATGGTCTTATTTGGTTCTTCTAGAGTTAAAGGGAATCTGTCATCAGAAATTTAGCTTGAAACCTAAACGTTCCCCCTCTCGCAGCTCCTGGGCTACATTCTGGAGAGGTTCCTGTTGTTTATGTGCCCCCTTTCTGGCCAAAATAAAGACTTTATAAAGTGGTACCTTTTTGTATTGAAATCTTGATAATGTTACATGGGGGCGGGCTCTCTGGTGGCCGTTAGTCTGCCTCCTGTCGCTTTAGGCCGTCCCCCATTGCTCCATTTCATATCTCAGGACGCCGCCCACTGCGCCCGAGGTGCTGCGCACGCGAGGACCGCTGGTCATGTGTGCGCAGGCATGAGGTTATCGGCGGCACTGAGATTGCATCGCAAGTGCCCGCCCATCGTCTCGTGGCCACGCTCTCCCCTCTGCGACCAGCGTTCTGTGCAAGCGCTGGCCAGATGACCCGATGTCACCTCTTTCCCATCTTACCCTGCAGCAGGAAATAGATGGGAGGAGCGGAGCAGGACACCACCGGTTACGATAGGTGACGTCGGGTCATCTAGCCAGCGCTTGCGCAGAACGCTGGAGGCAGAGGGGAAAGGGCGGGCACGAGATGATGGGCGGACACTTGCGATGCAATCACAGCGCCGCCCATAATCTCGTGCCTGCGACACACGTGACCAGCGGTCCTCGGGTGCGCGACACCTCGGGAGCAGTGGGCGGCATCCTGAAGAATGGAATGGAGCGATGGGGGATGGCCTAAAGCGACAGGAGGCAGACTAACGGCCACCAGAGAGCCCCCCCCCCCCATGTACCATTATCAAGATTTCAATACAAAAAGGTACCCCTTTATAAAGTCTTTATTTTGGTCAGAAAGGGGGCACATAAACAACAGGAACATTGCTAGAATGCAGCCTAGGAGCTGCAGAGGGGGAAACGTTTAGGTTTCAAGCTAAATTTCTGATGACAGGTTCCCTTTAAAGACTTTCTCTAACTTTTTCCCCAAAGAGAATCAGTATTGTTGTAAGACAATGAAAAATCCAAAGTTTTGTCCCCAAGTGGACTAAATAATGACTACAAATCACTTATCCTATTTCCTATAATAAGAGGTTTGTGTACGCATACCATTATCGAGATTCCTTTTCTTATATGTGATAATGGGTAAAAAATGATGTGGAGGCTCAGCATATACAGAACACTCAGGATTTTATAATATTCTTCCTCTTCAATTTTAATCATTTCAATACAGCGCAGTTCTCCTTTATACTTGAAGAAAATGTATCACTTATTTTCATCAAAGGTGAAGAAAAGGCCATTATTCAAAGAGGTGAAATCCAAGGAGAAAGTCAACAATGTACTAAACCTTTTAATAAGACGACATGTACCTTTCTATATTAAGGCTTCCTGATCATATTCAGACCGGACATGAGTGTCCATGTTTAAATGTCTGCAAATGAACCAATCATTTTTTCATGCTAATGTAGATAGCTATGGTCTCCATGCTTAGAATCTTAGATTTGGTGGAGAAATGTCTGCACCCAAATACTCAATGTGCACACGTTGCCTAATCCGGTAATCCATCATTGAGTCCAATGAGTTCACCTTAGGTAAGGTTACTGAGTTCAAAGAGTTCATCTCATGTCAGGTCACCTCAGATCACACCTGGGGTACTGTGGGAACCCCAGCTGTGACCTCAGGTGAAGTCATTAAACTCAATGCTGAATTATCAGATTAGGTAGCGTGTGCATATTGAGTACTTGGGTGCAGTTATTTCGGCACCAAATCTGCATCTCCTGGCAAAAAAAAGTATTAATACTGCATGTGTTTTGATGCGGTTTTAGTGCGTTTTTTTGCCAGGAGATACAGATTTGGTGAAGAAATATCTGCACCCAAATACTCAATATGCACACGCTACCTAATCTGATAATCCAGCATTGACTTCAATGAATTCATCTGGGGTAAGGTCACTGAGTTCAATAAGTTCACCTCAGGTCAGTTCACCTCAAGTCACAGCTGGGGTACCGTGGGAACTGCCAGCCTTGGCATCATGTGAACTCAATGACGTCACCACTCACAGCTGTGGCTCCATCCGAGTGTCTCGGAGGCTGCAGTCATCAGTCATGTTTTCTAATGTGACCGCGTACTGTGACCTCAGGATGTAGCAAAGCCTTGGATCATCATAGGACCTTGTGTGGATTACACTGGACCTAAAGGATATTTTGGGGGTTAATAAATTGTAGAAAAAGGGTTTTGTTGATTTTAAAATAAAGGGTTTTTCTCTGTGTTTTCTGTTTATTTTTTTTACAGGGTTAGTAATATGGGGGAGTCTCATAGACTAAACTTGGACTTAATGAAAGCTGTGATTTTTTTGACAGTTCACAGTTGTCATTACCCCATATATTACCCTGATTGCAACCCCACCACTGCAATTGGGATCAGCCGGGTAAAGTGCTGGAATTGTCTCATTTACTGGATGCGACAATTCTGGGGCAGCTGCAGGCTGTTATGTTTAGGCCTGGGGAAGGCTTGGGCCTCCCCAGCCTGAGAATACCAGCCCCAAGCTTTTGTCTTCATCTTGGATGGGTATCAGAATTGGAGGGACCGCATGCCAATTTATTTAATTATTTGTTTAAATAATAAAAATAAACTTCATGTTGTCCCTCGTATTTTGATACACAGCTACAATAATGCATACAGCTTTGAGCTGCAGCCTGTAGCCGAATACTTTATCTGCACTCTGTATCAATTTGCGGGGGACCCTATGTCATTCCTTTTTCAATAATTTATTTATTTTTGCAATCCAGAACCAATCACAGACGCTGTCACAGTGGGTGGGCAGGAGAAGCAGTGAAAATGCATGAGGGTTAATGAGCTGAGACCCAAGCAGTGTGATAGCCGCGCAGGAGACTCGGTAAGTATACAGTAATTTTCCTGCTTTAATCTCTGTTTTGCTTCCTCTTAAAGCTATGTTCACACACTTCATCTTTACTGCATTTTTGGTGCATTTTTGAGGCCACAAAGATGAATCTAAATGCATGTATTTCCTTCTCCCAGCAAAGTCTATGAGATTTCTATTTTGCTGTCTATACAGTGTATCATTTTTGGTTGCATCTTGGCTGCATTTTTGAAGATGCAGCATGTCAATTCTTTTTGTCTTTTTCCAGCATTTTTGAGCCCTACCAGTCAATAGATTTGACTTAAAAAACGCATTGGGCAAATTGTGATAAAATCGCGTCAAAATGCATGCGTTTCTTGGTGCATTTTTGCCGCGAGTGCGTTTTTTTGGGCCGAAAACGCTGCATCTTTGTGGTTAAGAAAACATGCAGTGTATGAACATAGCCTAACTTTTTTTTTTTTCGAGACTGCCAAACCCAAACAGCTTAAGGCCACTGTCACACGTTCGTGCCTCCGGCACGTGTTTGGCAGTTTTTTCACGTACCGGAGGCACGTACACACATGGACATATGATTTCCTAATGGTTTGGACACACGTAAGTGTCGCGGGCGGAGGAGGGGACGCTGCGCTCTCCCACTGCTCGGGTCCGGCTGCTGCTGCCGCTGCTCGATGGTGGCTCGAGCGGTGGGCCGGATCCCGGGGACTTGAGCGGCATTCCTCGCCCGTGAGTGAAAAGGGGATTTGATTGAGGGAATTGGATATTGTCCGTGACGCCACCCACGGTTGTGGTGATATTGGTGACACCACCGCTGCTCTGAACGGGGATCCCGGGAGCGATGACAGGGAGCAGCATTGATGTTAGTTCTCCCCTCCGTGGGTAGGGGGTTGGTTGTCCCGAGGCCCGGTGATGGGGTAGGGATGGATGGCAGGCGGGTTACGGGGCCTGGCGAGGTGCAGGGTCGCGGGGGCAGCGCTGTGCGGCACGGCACGGTGGTACTCACTCAGCCAATGATAAGGACACAGTTCTCGGTAAAACACACGGCTGGATAGACGGGTCCCACGGCTGCGGTGTTGTTTTCTCCCGGCAGGTTGATGGTGACTGCCTTTCCCTGCACCTGTGTACTGTAACGGTTCCAATGGGTTCCCACCGGTAACCCGCTCCCCGGCTTGGATATGGGCCGGAGGAGCCCCTTTTGCCCGCAGGCTCTGGCCCTGGGAACGGTAGCCTTGGCGGTGGCTGTGTTTCCCTCTCACGGTTGGACTGTTGCCTTCTGTCGGGAGTTGGCTGCTAGGAAACCTAAGAGGTTCCCTTCGCTGATGGATTTGGCAAATTCATGGCGACTCCTAGCCTTGCCGGGGTCCGTAAGCCCCTGCCAGATGGTGCTGACTTCTCTTTGCATACCGGTCCGGTACCGCCGGGCCACCGCCCGTCCACGGTCCTTACGGTAGACTCCGATAGGCCATTCCTGCAGACGGTCACCACCATCTGCCAACCTTGCTGATCCGTCCGGGCCACACACCCGGAACAACTTCAGGCTTCTCTACTGCCACTTTGCTCCTACCACTTTCACTTCCAACTCTAATCTGCCCTACTTTTCCCGCCTCCAGGACTGTGAACTCCTCGGTGGGCGGGGCCAACCGCCTGGCTCCACCCCCTGGTGTGGACATCAGCCCCTGGAGGAAGGCAACAAGGGTTTGTGTCTGACTTTGGTGTGCCTGACCGGGAGTGTGGGGTGTGTTGGTGTTGTTCTCTGTGGCCCCTGGCTTGCCCAGGGCGCTACATTCCCCCTTAGTAAAATGCAGACCGTCTGCGGGCTGCCCATCCATCACCGGTTTTATTTTCACAACTGAAAAGATAAACGGTAAAACAGAGATTACAATTAAAATAACATCTTCCCACATCGGGAGGTACTCTTACTTTAACGTTGCAAAACGGTTACGACTTCCGCTCTCTCCCACCCAAGAAACCTGGCCCTGATGCTGCCCCTAAGCAAACAGGCAGCACCCCTTGACCCCAGTCCAGCACAAGTTGCCCGAGCGGGTTCTGTCCTTTTCAGGGGACCCTCGTCCCTGGGGAACCCCTGAAACCCCCAGAGGATCGCCACCGGTTCCGGTGGTGGCTGGGCCCCAGCCTGCTCCACTGCGGGCCCTTCCTCCAATCTGCCTCTCCGGAGGCGGGTAACGGTTAAAGCCTCAAACATAATTATTTACAAGCCACAAGTTTGTGGTTGCCCTGCTAGTTCTCAGGCTTGTCCATAAGGAGTCCCTTATGCAACAGTTGTAGACAGTCCCCACGGGGACAACGGTGCCGGCAACAACCGGTTTCAATCACTGTTGGTCAATCAGGTGAACTTCATGGTAATCATTCTCTTATCATTCACAAAAACTCTCAAAACGGTATCCTTAACATACAGGTGGTCCCAACGGGGAACAATTGCAACGGTACTCCGCTGCCATCACTCTGATTCTTCTGCATCGGCCTCATCCTCCGCCACCAGCATATCAAACATGCAGTGACAGGCCTGCTGTGAAAGGGGTGCCCGGTATCCGTTTCCACCATTGCACGGGGTGTAATAAACCACCGGTTCTCCCACGTAGCGGAGACGCTCACTTGCCACCTCACTTTCAGGGGTGGGCTCAGCACCGGAGCTGGAGTCACTATCACTTGTCTCTGCGTCAGGCGGCTTGCCGCCAGCTGCCGCAGCCTCCTGGCTTCCAGTATCCAGCACATCAGATTCTTCTGCCGTAGCGTGGGGTAGTAGGTCAGGTTGGTTAACGCTGAGGCGCCCCAAGAATAATGGTAGGGATGATACGAAGGCCGAGATAGGGCCGCACCCCCCAGCCGCAGTGGCCGGTCCTGGTAGGACATGGGGACATGGGCTACCCATCGGCTCCGTCACATCTACTCCATTCCCATACATTGAGGCAGTCGCGACCAGCATTTCCACTTCATTGGTCCACTGCTCCATCATGAGGAATATCTGACTTTGCTGGCGTTGGTGGAACTCCATCACTCGGGCCTTCATCCATGCCACGGCCCCGGGCTCGGGGTCTGGCACAATCACTGCCGGGACTTCTGGCACATATTCGTTAAGGGGCCGCACTCCCAGCGACTCCCACAGGAGCGGTTCAGGGGGGTCCCGAGCGTCTGCAGCCGGCCACCGCCCGTCCACGGTCCTTACGGTAGACTCCGATAGGCCACTCCTGCAGAGTTGTTGATCCGTCCGGGCCACACACCCAGACCAACTTCAGGCTTCTCTACTGCCACTTTCCTCCTACCACTTTCACTTCCAACTCTAATCTGCCCTACTTTTCCCGCCTCCAGGACTGTGAACTCCTCGGTGGACGGGGCCAACCGCCTGGCTCCACCCCCTGGTGTGGACATCAGCCCCTGGAGGAAGGCAACAAGGGTTTGTGTCTGACTTTGGTGTGCCTGACCGGGAGTGTGGGGTGTGTTGGTGTTGTTCTCTGTGGCCCCTGGCTTGCCCAGAGCGCCACATAAGTATTTTGGAATGGAACGTGTGTCCGTTCTGTAGTTACGTGTGTCCATGTGTTCCTCACGCCGACATGTCCACGTTTTCTCCAGCAGCACGGGTGTCACACGGCCCGCACCCGTACCACACAGATGTAGTGTGGATGTGGTCCCGTGTGACACGCGCCATAGAAACACGTGTCATTATTTTAAAATGAAAAAAAAAAACACATACTTACCTCCACCAGCCCTGCAGAATTTTCCGCTCCAAACAGTTGCTGCCATCCGCCGCTCATTATGAGCGTGTTATGGAGGTGGGCGTGCTGTCATGGGCTCTAATCTCCGCCCCTCCGCTCGGCCAGAAGCAGCATCAGCCGGAAGTGGGCCGTACGTACCGGAGACACGTACTTACCACACGCAACACGCAGGGAAAATACGTGTCTCGCGGCACGTGCGTGATTTTCTCGTGAGTGTGGCAGAGGCCTAACACGGACTTCCCTGAGAAGTCCATTTCGGGGTCCATGCATGGACATTAGGTGTCCGGTAAGGGCCCCAAACTTTATAGTTTTCGTTCGCCCATCACTTAAAATGATCTATTTTTTTAATTATAAATAGAAAAACTAACAATGGTTTATAAATTTAGATTTTTTTTTTCAAACAAATCATTCCTCACTGTACAGAATAAAAAACAATAAACAACATAAGTTATGAATGTTAAAATGATCTTCAAAAAGAAAATAAATTATCTAATTCTAAAAACAAGCTAAATGAGCAATTTTTAGATTATAAGGAAAACTATTTAAATGTATTTATTTTTTTACAATTAGTCCCTTTTTTATATTCTAAGAATAGTAATTATAATAAGATACAAGCTTATATCCTTAGAAGAATTTATACATTGTCATGAAGATTGGAACCATCTCTCTTCCTCCTCTGCACTATGTAAAGCTTCAAGCCGGCAGCATGATATATACCTAAATAGAGTGGAAACTATCTGTTTTCATTTGATGGCTGACAAATGAACAGGGCATTTACCCAAGCATTCATCTCTCATCTATTACATATGTAATGTTCTCATTGGTAATTTTATAAATCACTTTGCAATACAAATCTAATAAAATATGATACATAGGTTTCATGACAAGCGACATTAGACAGGGATTGCCATCCATAACGCAATGACAAATGAAAGAGAAAAAGGTTAAGACTGTATAAGGTAGTATTCCTTCAATCTCGATGGCAATCAGAATTGATGTGTCCTCCCATGATACGATACATTGTGACACTAAGTTCTTTACTGAGCTCCAATATCTGTAGGGGGAGGAAGTATTGAGATCGTTTAATGTCAGGCACTATTTACAAGATATTTCATATTGGAAAAACAAGGAAAATGATATAAAACATCCCAATTTGTCTGTTTCCCTTAATTGTTGACTTTTCTTCTGTCCGACTAGATGATATATGAATCCCCGGTGTCTGTTTTTGTTATAGAAGGAAATTTGCCAAGTTACTTTGATGTATGATACTGTATGATGTATGAGATCTGTTCGGGGAAAAGCAGTGGCTAAAATATATAGTAAAGCCTGTATAACAAGAACTTGGGGAAGAGAGTCTAAACAAAGACATAGCGCAAGTTAAAGAATATCTTTGGACAATATATCATGGTGATTTAAAGAAATGCAATGCTGTTCGGAGAAGTAGCAATGGGCGAGGTCTGCTTTTTTTCACCCCGGCACGCTGCAGAAATAAGGGGTTCCTAGGTGTGTGTGTTGTGGTGATGTGGTGGGGGATACCTTGTGTTCACTTCAGCCACGCTTTGTACAGCACCAGCCCCCTTGCACCCCACAATGAGGAAACCACACCATCTTGTGAAAGCAAACCACACTTAAATACAGTGGGTAATCGGAATGGACCCGGTCATCCTCTTCTACGCAATACAAAGGCAAGTCTCCAACAGTCATAGACAACGAAACAGTTCTTGCTAGGAATATCACAGTTGGACAGTGCGGTAAAAAGGATGACTCCATACTTTAGAAACTGGAAAAAGGTAGCTCTTGCTAGCTACCACCCTACTAGATGTAACACTGGTCTGGCCGAATCAACCTTCACTTCAAGCCAGGCCCCAGAGCCCAGAACATTACTGCTGCATTTCATCTTGTTCAGTCCTAGAATACCCTCCAGATAAACTGCCTCCATTGAAGATTCCTGATTGTCACTTGCTCCCTGATTCTCTTCACCTTCACACACACACACACACACAAGGTTATTCTTCTTTTTCTCATGGTGGCTTTTACTCCTTCATTACTCACTTACTACATCCTAACTGATCTTGACACAAAAACTCACTACCTTGGTCTCTAACATCCCATAATCTGCTCCCTCTACCTGGCTAAATAAGTATTAACACTGTACTTTCCAAATAAGAGTATATATAAGAGTAAAAAGGAAGACAGTGACCTCTTCTGGCCAGTAGTTAGTACTGCAGCCCACAGGGAAATTAACACTTCTTAGCACAGGAAAGCATTGTAGAAATACAAGCATCACACAAATACAATCGGTGTCTGCAGGGGAAAACGTTACATTCCTGTGTACCTCCTTACATCCCTTCCTTCTTTAATGATGGTCGTCCTCGACCATCCATAAAATCTGCAGTACTAATATATGTAACACGAAAACACTTATAACATAAATTAATACAATATCTTTGTCTTTCCTTCTCCAGAACTTCACCAACCTGGTCCTACTTGGTTAGGACTCCTGAAACTCAATGTCCAAGTCTCTTTATAACAATGAACCCTTAGCCCAACAGTCCGTGAAATAGGATATAGTCATTTTCTGAAACCTATAAACACAATTTGCCAAAGGCAACTAGAGGTACCCTAACTCAAGACCATTAAAATATAACTTTTATTAAACAATCAAAAGATGTGTTTTAAAAGAACAGATAGCAAGGTGAAATATTAACAATAGTAGTCTCTCATAAGATTTTAGATATTAGTTGGCAGCAGACTAAACAATTTCCATCTGTATTCCTATTTAGGTTCTTCCTAACCTTCATCTTCTAGTTAAAAAATCTCAGCTCTTAAGGCCCCGTCACACGCAGCGATCTCAATAACGATATCGCTAGCGAGCGTATCCGCCCCCATCGTTTGTGTGTCACGGGCAAATCGCTACCCATGGTGTACAAAATCGTTAGAAGCCATCACACGTACTTACCTGCCTAGCGACATCGCTGTTGCCGGAGAACTGCCTCCTTTCTAAGGGGATAGTTTGTGCGTCACAGCGGCATCACTAAGCGGCCGCCCAATAGAAGCGGAGGGGCGGAGATGAGCGGCCGTAACATCCCGCCCATCTCCTTCCTTCCTCATTGCCGGCGGCTGCAGGTAAGCTGTAGTTCGTTGTTCCCAATGTGTCACATGTAGCGATGTGTGCTGCCTCGGGAACAACGAACAACCTGCGTCCCCTACAATCAATGATTTTATGAAAATGAACGACGTGTCAATGATCAATGATAAGGTGAGTATTTTTGATCGTTAACGGCCGTTCGTTGGTGTCACAAGCAATGACGTCGCTAATGATGCCGGATGTGCGTCACGCAATCCGTGACCCCGGCGATATATCGTTAGATACGTCGCTGCGTGTGCCTTTAGCCTACCCAATATGTCTCCCCTGGCTTCATCAGGGCACTGAGGCTGCAGGGCTTGACTGAGGCCAAGAAATGTGTACCTCTTAAAGATTAGGTTATGATGTCATGATTCGAGACAAGAAAAAAGAGAGGGTGTGTAACAAATGGGATCACCAAATGCTCTTTAATGAAATGAAAAAATATTTTATTGACAAAAAACACCAACATACATTATTAAAAACAATTAAAAACACTCAAAGACTGGACATACATACTGGAATCTGCATATAATAAGCAAAATAAACCCCAGAGTTCCTCCTTTAGAGGTGAATATTGCTCATAGGACAGCCCCTGACTCCATCACAGAGCATGCTGATATAACAAGCACAACACCATACAAAAAAAAAAGCCTGTAAATAAACAGAGATGTAGCACAGCAATTAAAGCTGTGTATACTGCAACTTGCACTGAAAAAACGCTGGAGCAGCGAGTGCCATAATCAGAGCAGACATGAAAGATTAAATGCACAGAACAGATGCAAAGCAGTAAGATTAAATCAATACAGACCAAATGTAAGAAATAACGGTCCTGGAGCAAAACCTAGGAGTGCAGCAAAATAACCAACCTAAGGAGGAACCTAGACCACCCCCCCAAAGCGTGTCGCTGCCCTAATGACAGCTTCCTCAGGGAAAAATGACGCCCCATTTTTCTCTGAGGAAGCTGTCATTAGGGCAGCGGCATAAATGAAATAAACGAGATAGGGTGACAAAACATTACGTTTATTCCACATACTCTCCACTGATGTCAACACACTTCTTACATTGGTATTGCCAGTTCTGTAAGCCTAGGAAAAAGAAGGATTTTGGTTGTGCCTCAAACCAGGCATCTGTAGCAGCCATGGTATCAGAAATGGAGAATAGAATAAAGGAAAGAAAAAAAGAATAGGACAACGGGGCGCCAAATCTAAGTGTAGATGTGTGTAAACACAGATTGCAATGATCGTACGAATTTTACACTCACCGTGCAGATTTCTTCTGTTTTCGCTAGTATGATTCGTGTAGTGGATCAACTCTCTTATTAATCCTCCAGTATGCAGCACGAATCCTCGGGGAAAACAATGAGAGTCCTGAACAGGTGCTCCCACGTGGGTAATAGAGTAAAGAAAAAATCCCTTTCGGCGCTTCCGGAGGATAAATGGGATATCGGTGCAAGTTTGCAAAAACTTCAAGAACAAGGGTTTATTAATAGGTTCAATAAAAAACGGACAAATACGGACAATGCGTTTCAGCTAACAAAAGCCTTCATCAGGTATAGTCTACATTGCTGGTATTAAGAAAATCTAATTTATAGACTGATCTGTCTATGTGTATGATGTAGGCGGGTATGAGGAACATGGGTGTGTACTTCCAATTAGATTATCACTCAACCTCAAGAGGTAAATGGTGGTTCTTGTGCTGAAATCCTTATATGGATCATGTGTAGGGGCAAGCAAATATTGCTGCTATGCATGAATGATACAATTTATGAATGAAAAAGAATAAAAATTCTAATTATTAATAAAGAAAATTTTGGTGTTTAAAATATGCGGTGATAAAAAAAAAACATAATAAATTATTCAGATTAAAAACACAATTTTTTTATTTTTTTCTTTCTCTCCTTTCCCCCTTTTGCTCTCTCCCTTTCCTTCCCTTTTCCTTTAGAGAATAGTTTAAAAATTCATGCACTTATATAAAAATCACTTCCAGATATATTGCACTTATAAATAAGAGACAAAGAAAAAAAAAAATATATACATATACATTTAGACATTCTCTATCACATTGTTCAAACCATCTAGGTATAAGGTTTTCAGCTTAAAAAGCCAATAGGACGATAGTGACAGTTTTAAAAAATTAAATAGGAAGGAGTCCTATTGGATTTTTAAGCTGAAAACCTTATACCCAGATGGTTTGATCGATGTGATAGACAATGTCTAAATGTATATGTATATATTTTTTTTTTTATTATTTTTTTTTTATTTGTCTCTTATTTATAAGTGCAATATATCTGGAAGTGATTTTTACACATGATCCATATAAGGATGAAGACTTTTGTTAGCTGAAACGCGTTGTCCGTAATTGTCCGTTTATTATTGAACCTATTAATAAACCCTTGTTCTTGAAGTTTTTGCAAACTTGCACCGATATCCCATTTATCCTCCGGAAGCGCCAAAAGGGATTTTTTCTTTACTCCATCAGAAATGGAGTGAAATTTGGCACCCTTGAGGTGTTTCTTTAGGTTTGGAAACAGATGATAGTTGGAGGGAGCTAGATCTGGTGAATAAGTTTTGCCATGGTTGCTTGTGCAGTGTAAACGGAGGGGTTGTCTTGCAGGAACAAGATTACTTTGGACAGATTGCTGCACCTTTTGGCCTTCAGAGCTGCATGTAATATATTGCATTGATGGTGGAACCCTTTTGAAGGTAGTCCACTAGTAGCACACCCTCCTTACCCCAGAACCCAGGCGCCATCACCTTAGTGGCTGATTTTTACACCCTGAACTTCTTTGGACGAGGAGAACCACTGTGCCTCCACTTCTGTGAATGCTCCTTGTTTTCAGTGTCATACAAATAAATCCATAATGACCAGTCAATCCAGAAAGTTCTGATCAGTCCAGAAACGCTGACATATGGACCGGGAAGTTTTCACTCGCATGCTTTTGTGATCTGTTGTCAAACATTTGGGGACCTACTTTGCAGATCGCTTCCTCATGTCCAAATGTTCATGGATAATGACACAAACACGTTCACGGGAAATCCCCATGATGTCTGCTATTGCTTTAGCTGAAATTTGTCGATTCTCCAGTATGAGGTTGTGCACAGCATCGACGATCTCCGGAACAACAACCATTCTCATTCATCCAGGACATTTCTCATCACTGGTGCTGAAGTGGCCGTTTTTAATTTGGCAACCCAGTTCTTAACTGTAGAATATGAAGAGCATTGATCCCCCAATGTCTGCGACATATCACCATGAATATCCTTCACGGACTTTCCTTTCAGAAGTAAGAATTTTATCCCTCCTCTGCTCTCAGTTGCTGTGAATATCGCATTAGATGCTGCTATTTTGTTTTGCGCGTGCGAAGAACACTGTTGCCAAAAGCAACAAACACAAAATTTTGAAAACATATATTAGACACATAAGGCTTTCATGTGATGCAAGATAGAAATAAAATAGATCACAAAGCCAAAGATTTATCAGCAGCCTCTCATATATACTGCACAAAATGCATAACTTTTTATATTAGTTTTTTCCCTTTGAAATAACAACTAAGACATCTCCAGTTTTCACAAATTCCCATTTACCAACACTGGGCATTTGACCTAAGCGCTAAATTACAATTCAGCAGAAATGTGTGAACCCAGCCCAGCCCCTCGCTGCATGTCCTGCACCTACTCATAGCGCAACCTGTGCATGTCAAGTGGCATTGATCTGCACATCAGCATAGGAAGTCAGTCTTGCTTTTTCCAAGCGGTGAGATTAATTTGTGTTTGCATCATTTCATGTGTTAATAAAGTATACAGCCAAACATATTGATCAGTTGTGGGATTTTCTGTGTGAGTAATTATAGGAAAGTATACACAGCAATATGTGTCAATGGAAATTTGACAGACAACTATAGTTTCTTAGATGGGTAAATCAGCCAAAACATAAACTTGCTGCTTCAGCGGGTGCAGCATTGATTTTAAAGGGATATTTTGCATTACAATTTGGAAATGAGGTTGAATGGATGGTATTAGTTACATGGATGACTAGTGATCTCTACAGATAAAAATAATAAGGTTTTATATTGTCTCTTTGGATATCTTCACATTGAAAGAACATACGTGGACTAGACTGTAAAGCCTTTGCTACATGCCGAAAAGTGATCTTCACTGTAAATGCATTTTCCAATAAACATATTTCTGTGCAAAACTATACAAATTGATGGCATCCTGTAATGCACTTTTGTGGCATTAAATATACTTGGTACTTTCAAAATAAAAGTATATTAGGCAAAATTTAAATAACAATAATAGTATCTACACACACACACATATATATATATATATATATATATATACAGTACAGACCAAAACTTTGGACACACCTTCTCATCTCTAGAACAACTGTTAAGAGGAGACTTTGTGCAGCAGGCCTTCATGGTAAAATAGCTGCTAGGAAACCACTGCTAAGGACAGGCAACAAGCAGAAGAGACTTGTTTGGGCTAAAGAACACAAGGAATGGACATTAGACCAGTGGAAATCTGTGCTTTGGTCTGATGAGTCCAAATTTGACATCTTTGGATCCAACCACCGTGTCTTTGTAGAAAAGGTGAACGGATGAACTCTACATGGCTGGTTCCCACCGTGAAGCATGGAGGAGGAGGTGTGATGGTGTGGGGGTGCTTTGCTGCTGACACTGTTGGGGATTTATTCAAAATTGAAGACATACTGAACCAGCATGCCTACCACAACATCTTGCAGAGGCGTGCTAGTCCATCCGTTTTGTGTTTAGTTGGACCATCATTTATTTTTCAACAGGACAATGACCCCAAACACACCTCCAGGCTGTGTAAGGGCTATTTGACTAAGAAGGAGAGTGATGGGGTGCTACACCAGATGACCTGGCCTCCACAGTCACCAGATCTGAACCCAATCGAGATTTTTTTGGGTGAGCTGGACCGCAGAGGGAAGGCAAAAGGGCCAACAAGTGCTGAGCATCTCTGGGAACTCCTTCAACACTGTTGGAAACCATTTCCGGTGACTACCTCTTGAAGCTCATCAAGAGAATGCCAAGAGTGTGCAAAGTAGTAATCAAAGCAAAAGGTGGCTACTTTGAAGAACCTAGAATATAAGACATATTATCAGTTGTTTCACACTTTTTTAAGTATTTCATTCCGCATGTTTTAATTCATAGTTTTGATGCCTTCAATGTGAATCTACAATTTTTAGAGTCCTGAAAATAAAGAAAACTCTTTGAATGAGAAGGTGTGTCCAAACTTTTGGTCTGTACTGTGTATATATATATATATATATATATACATAATTTTTTAAATTATTTTTTTTCACTTTTTTTTACTTAACTCCCCCATCTGAGAGCAGCATGATGTAGAGATAGAGACCCTGATCGCAGCGATGTGTCACTTACTGAGCTGTTTGCTATAATTTTGATAAAATTAATGTTTTCACTGCTGCAGATCTAGCATTTATACAGAGCTCATAAATATGCTGGCTATTGGTCTGTACTATATATATATATATATATATATATATATATATATATATATACATATATATATATTATCATATATCTTATCCTTCAGTGTATTATCACTATATACTGTAGGTATATCTCATCCTATGGTGAAGAAGAAATAGTGGATCCAGCAATTTCTCGAGAAGTCCAGATGGCAGTAAAAATCTTTTTATTGAAAAAATTAAAAATAATTCAGAGCTGAAGACAATTAGTATATGCAAGACACACGCAACAACGAGCAACGTGTTTCGGTGGTGTAAACCGCCTTCCTCACGGTCCAAGCCAAAACTTGGAAAATGTTTTGGCTTAGACGATGAGGAAGGCAGTTTACACCACCAAAACGCATTGTCCGTTGTTGCGTGTGTTTTGCATATAGTAATTGTCTTCAGCTCTGCATTATTTTTAATTTTTTTACATAAATTGTCAAGATTTTTACTGCCATCTGGACTTCTCGAGAGATTGCTGGATCCACTATTTCTTCTTCATTGTTAAGGATGTTCTCACCATTGAGGGAACCAGGAGGACACCTTTTGATCAGAGCTCAAACAGGTGAGCTGGTCTACATGCTGTTTGTATCTTATCCTATAGCGTATTATTATTTTTGCTTCCCAAATAAGATTTAGCAGTGCCCACCAAGAGGTTCTTCTGATATTTGTTGCTATATGGCGGTATTATTCTGAGACATAATAAATACTATACACTAATATGCTGAAATCCAGTTGTCTGTAAAAGGCAAAATATTTGGGGATGGGAAATAAGGAGGCCTCTGTACGTACTGTTTTCCAAGGTACCCTAGTAATCTGAGACATTAGCAGTACCCGTGATCAATATCATCCATTTTTCGCTTTCATCTATATGCATTTGGCTAATGAATGGAGAGAATTAAGGATTCGAGCAAGGCAGACATACTTGTAAGATGTGTCACTTATTAATAGTATTGTCCGTGTTGATTGACATTACATATTGTATTTTTTGATAATGTTTTAGAGAAAACTAAATATCGTAGTATACATGCTAAATCTAATTAAAATAATTACCGTATTTGTTTCCCTTGCATTTGTCTATTATGGCTCAGCTGGCCATATTACAAAACACCATTAAAGGCATATCATGAGCTCAATATGAGGTCACTGCATTATTGAATTTTCGAATCACTTTCTACTTACCTTGTAGCGATTGAAGCATGTTGACCATGAATATTGCGCAAAAAGGTCAAATCTAACTAACCTGGTGCAACATACACAGTCCTAATTATTGAATCTTCAACAAATTGCTGTTGGTGATGCATTGATTGTATGCTTAAATGAATCCCTTAATGAGCAATTGGATATCTGATCTGCTAACATAACATAAAAGGAATTTCTAAAACTTATTTCTACCAATAGATATTTATCGCCCTTTAACATTTCGCTGAAAACGCAAATTGATATGATGCAATGGCTTCCGTGATGACAAGTCCTGCATATCAAAGGCGTTGTGCTATGTTCATTTAGTTTTGACTTGAAAGAAACTGAGTATTAAAGATCATAAGGAAATTACAAGTCAGAAATGATCGGAAATAAGAGAGGTCATGGAGCCTTGATGTAGGGTGTTTTTATTTTGCACGTATATTATACATTAGAGCAAATAAGAAAGTACAAAGGGACCGGATACAGCATGCCACAATGTGTTGTGTAGGGTGTAGATCTCTTTTTCTAGGGTTTCTAGGATTTTGACTTTTGGACTTCAAAACTACCATCATGATGTACCTTTATTAAGGGTTTTCGAGGCTATTACTTGGATTTTAGCTTAGGTTCTTCATTCTTTTTGGTCTCATTGGACCAAAAACTAGACCTCTACAATGCTACTTTGGCATTACAGTGTAGGTTGTCCTGGAAGGGCCCATGGTATGGCTTGTGTCCTGTAGGCAGCCTTTGTAATTTGAAAAATTGTCTACTCTTAGGGCGGCGTCACACGCTACGATATATCGGGCGATATGTCGTCGGGGTCACAGATTCCGTGACGCACATCTGGCATCGTTAGAGATATCGTAGCGTGTGACAGCTACGAACGACTGTGAACGAGCAAAAATACTCTTTTTATCGTTGCTCGTTGACACATCGTTCATTTTCATAAAGTCGTTCCTCCTTCTGCGCTGTTCCCGAGGCAGCACACATCGCTTCATGTGACACCCCGGGAACGACGAACACAGCTTACCTGCGTCCCGCCGGCAATGTTGAAGGAAGGAGGTGGGAGGGATGTTACGTCCCGCTCATCTCCGCCCCTCCGCTTCTATTGGGTGGCCTCTGTGTGACGTCACTGTGACACCGAACGTCCCTCCCCCTTCAGGAAGAGGATGTTCGCCACCCACAGCGAGGTCGTTCGGGAGGTAAGTACGTGTAACAGGGGTAAACGACTTTGTGCGCCACGGGCAACAAATTGCCCATAACGCACAAACGACGGGGGTGAGTGCGATCGCTAATGCGATCGCACGATATATCGTCCCGTGTAACACCGCCCTTAATCACTAGCGAACACAGACAGAAAAGAGCTCTTGTGCAAGAACAGTATATGTGCTTATTGCTTATCATAGTGCACAATTCCACCTGACTTGGAGGTAAATATGGCCCTCTTACCTCTTGGGCCTCTGTGAAGCTGAACTAGATGTATAAATGATATGTCCGTCAATGCTCTGAATCCTCCATGAGCCTAGGGGTTCATTCACTCATATATACTTAGGAAGCTGATAGCTCAAGTCGATTGTCCCACATTTGGGCATGTAATTACAGCCTAAGCATTGACGGTGGAACTCGGTTCTTCTTGTTCAATGTTTCCCCATTACTCTGAAAGACCACAAAGAACTAGCAAAATTAAGAATAATTCTTAACAACGTTAATGGATCAGTGAAATGTTACACATTTTTTCCCCGAAGATATTTTAAATGACCCTTTGTCCATGATTAGTATTTCTACTGGGGACATTAACAATGGGATGTCCAATTTAACAGAAATGTCTTTAGCTTCCAACACTGGTATCTTCAGCAGATTCAATTGGATATAGACAGACAGACAGACAGACAGACAGACAGACAGACAGACAGATAGATAGATAGATAGATAGATAGATGGAAGCAGCATTAAGGGCGACCATTGTCCTCAGCACTTGCTCTCTCTGGGGCAGTTCTAAACCTCACCATTTGAACACTGATCAAGGTCCATGCTCAGGACCAAAATGTTTGTGCTGTTGTTGTTTTCATCAGTGTTCACAGCCTTTTGGACGCAGCATGCTTCAACTGAGTCCAAAACGCTGCTTTGTACAAGCACAGTGGATGGATTTCTAGAAATCCTGTGCCCACTCTGCTTGTTTTTTCCGCAACCAACACTGACCTGCTGTGCGACTTTCCGAGCCGCAGCATGTCAATTGTTTGCTGCGGAGTCTCAAGCATCCTTCGCAGGTAGAACAGAAGAGAGAGACCGCAGCGCACTGAACCCTGATCATGGGCGCAAACAGCTGTGGCCTCCTGCGGAGGAGACTCGTGGTCCGCAGGTCAGGACCTGCCACGTCCAGGACACAGCGAGTCCTGATCGTGTGCATGTATCCTTATAAATTCTACGTTATTTCACCTTATTTGAGCACAAAGTTCTATTTGACTATTATATGGAATTGGATCCTACTTGATCACCAATACTCAGAAGTGCCATAATTAGTTTTTCCTGATATAGATCATCCTACATGAGAACTCAATGTATGGAGAGGACATCTGCCTTTAAGTGCATTAAATGGGGATTGCTCCAATAACTGTTTAACCACTTAAAAACCACTGTCAATCATAGTTGGTGTGCACGCGTAACAATCTTGCCAAGGTCTGCTGATGGGTTATCAATGTCTGCTGAAAAACAACGTGGTATATTTGCTATCGAAATGTTAATAAAAGTTTGATTTTTCCAAATATAAACTTAACTGAATTTCTTTTTTTTTTAGCTGCCAAACCTCCATAAAATTAATTAATTCAAACGTGATAAAACATTATAGGTATTTTAAAATGGTCCCAAAAACAAAAGTCAGCTCATTATGTAAAAAACTAATACCCTTTCTCAATTTCATCTTTGGAAAATCAAAAAAGGTCCAGGGTTGAGACAGTATTAACACACAAAATTTACTCTTGTTTTTTTTTTTTCTTTTTTTTACAAATTTCCACGTTTTCATATCTTTAAAATAAAAAATAAAGGCGATTCAAGTTTGGTATCTCTGTAATTGTACTGACCTGTAAAATAATGTTGCTGTGTAACTTTTGCTGCATAACGAACACTAAAGTATCTACAGAACTTAGTCAGCATTGCGTTATTTTTACCATTTCATCGCACTTTGACTTTTTTTTGCATGGTAAAATAGTTAAAACTACAACTTGTAACCCCCAAAAAATAAATCCTCACACCACTATGTTAAAGGGAACCTGTCAGGTCCCATATGCCTTGTAACCTACAAGCAGTGTGATGTGTGGCCTAATAATCTCTTCCTACCCATCCCTGTGTTGTAATATTGTGTAATATGAATGTATAAAAAAATGTTTTATTACTTACATGTTTTCTATGTAAATGATCAGAGGGTCTAGTCCCCTGGGCGTCTCATCGCCCTGTGGGCATTTGCATGCTTTCCATGGTATCACGACCCTGTGGGCGTTTGCATGCTTTTCGTGGGCGTGATACCAGGGATTTACATGAGTGACGTCACCGTCGCTCCTTGAGATCCCGCGCGTGCGCGTTTACCATTCCCACAGCATTCTTATCCGGCTGCTTGATTCTCAGCTTTAGACTCACTCTATGCATGGTCGGAACCGCAGGAGTCTTCTGACCATGTGCAGTGCACATCTGAAGCCAAGAAGCAAGCACCCGATAACAAGGCTGTGGTAATGGTAAGCGCGCAGGCGCAGGATCTCAAGGAGCGACGGTGACGTCGCTCATGTAAATCTATGGTATCACGCCCACAGAGGCGAGATACCACGGAAACCATGCAAACGCCCACAGGGCAATGCGATGCCCAGGGGTCTAGAGCCTCTGCTCATTTACATAGGGTACACATAAGTAATAAAACATATTTTTATACATTCAGATTACACACTATTACAGCACAAGGATGGGTAGGAAGGGGTTA